>NW_028300808.1:1669723-1923878 GCF_049724085.1 Artemia sp. Qi Xiang Cuo
CTGACCGTTTAAAGTGCGAGGGTTTGTCGTGGGAACCTTGCAAGCTGTGTTTCCTTTAATAGGAAAACCTGGAAACAGGGATATATTGCGGGAATCTTGCTAATACTGAAACACAATTGCGTCATTACAACTGGAAACAGGAGCTCTCATGAGAATCTTGACAGGGATGACGTGACGTCACAGGGCTCTCATAGGAATCGTATGGGAAAAGGGAGGGCATGTCATTAAACCTTAAATGTCTTTATTACTATTTTCATCATCGAGCTATGAGCTAGATGAATATACCACTCGAGACCTTTTTTTATGCAGTTTTAAAATACGAGTAGCCGTCGTATAACCGTCGTTTTACTCGGAAAATAAATGGACCCTTTAAGATGATACCTTTTTCTTTTATTTTCTAGCATTTAGTTTGAACCTACATTTTCTTTTAATCTAAGTTTTGGCCATAATATATTAATCCTAAAAATATAATAATTGAATGTGTGATAATTAAAGGGTACTTATGTATTGTACTGCCGACACTCAAGTTGACGCTGTGTAAAGCTCGAGAACGAACCAGTTTTATCTGTCTGTATTAAGAAACAATTTATTTTACGCTCAGTGGAAAACAAGTGGCAGGTGACAGAACACAAACAATAAGTGGAACAGCAGGGACATTTTTATAAAAGAAAGTGGAACGAAACTTTAAATTAATATTTCAACCCTATATCCAAGGGCCGTCTTCAGCTAAACAAACTAAAAAAAAAAAAATATAAATAAACTCATATTAAAATTTGATCATTAAAAATGAAAAAAGAATTTTTTAATTTTCAAAACAGCCCTAGCATCATTATTTTCGTCACTATTTATGTGATAGAACACATTGGAAATATATAATTTGTGCTATATATTTGCACGTTAATTAGGGGAGGGCTGGGAGTTGGGTTGGTTTAGGTCAGGTTACTAACACCCACCAACCCCTAATGTGAAAAAATATTGTCCAAATGTTTTCTAAAGTATTATATTTTCATTATATTTTAGAATTTTTGATTATGATTAACCTTACTTCATTTCTTGAGTGTTGGCAGTATAATACATAAGTACCGATTAAAGGAATTGATATGTAAAAATACCACCATGTAAAAATATATTGAATTATGCTTTATTTGGTATGTAAAAATTAAGTACTTTTCTTTTTTCTAAACGATAAAACAAAGGATGTTTTGACAAGCAGCAAACGTTCCTGAAGAAGTGGCTCTCAAGTGGAGTTCTCTGAGACTACTGCAGTTTATAGTATAATATGAGCTTCCAGACTCTATTCCTAATCAAACTTTAGCATAAAGGTTTTACCTGACATTATGTGTCTCATTTTTTTCTTGCGAGAGGAGTTTTTAAGACTCAAGCTTATTAAAAGTTATTTCAGATCTACTATGAGCCAAGCTCAACTATCGAGCTTAGTCATGCTATCTATGGAAGACAGTGTAGCAAAAAGATGAGGCTCTTTCTAATTTTGCATAAAACAAATTTAGAAAAAAATGTTCTTAATGAAAACATGGCTTTTAAATACAGTACATTTTTTTAAATATCGTGCATATAAAAAAAAATATGTACATCATTCAATTACCTGGGTGTTTGAAGTCAAAGTACAAAAAAACATGGATATGCCTATAGTAAATTACGAAATCTAGAGCTATTCTTGTATTTTCTCTTAAAACGTTTATAATAAAAGACCCGGCCCATTTTAGACTTACTTAATTTAAGCTACGAATTAAAAGGGTGTTGTTTGAAATTGTAATAATAATGTTAATATGTACAAAAATGTTGTATTTTGCTTAAATTTCTGTAAGTTATTTACATTAAAATGTTTGTATTACAATGTTATACAGTAGGCAATTTACTTTTCCTTTCACTCCTTAATTTAAACATTTCAAATAGCTTTTTTAATTGTATGTTTCCACCATAAATAAATATGACTCAACAATGTTAAATTTTTTTGTTTGGGGGGGGGGGAGTTGAAATTTCGCCCCGGGTGTCACAAGACATTACTACGCCACTGAACATATATATTAAAATATTTAAGAAATTAAACAAAGTAATAAAAGACTCGATTAGATTTTGTTAGGTTCAACCATGGTATCAACTCCATTTTTATTCTTATAATGACTTGAGAAAAAACCAATGTAATTGATGGTCTTTATCATCTTTGTCTTTCGGCCAACTCTTTGTTTCAGCCCTCTGTATCTACACTAATGCACATTTTTCTCCAACACTAAATTCTATTCAAAGCCTCAATATTAACTCCCCTTACGGTTTTACCTATTTTAAACCTTTTCTAATCACTTCTTCCCACCTCGATCGAAGACATTCATATTTTTTTCTCAAAAATCTATATTATCATAAATTTCAAACTACGAAATTATTTTTTGTTCATCTGATTTTGCAAACCTGCACAACCCTCCTTCACTCCCACTCTATTCACATTCTCACAGTTTGATGACAGACAAATGTAGTTGAAGGTTCTTTTTATCGTACGTTTTATTTTTGTTTCTTTTTGTTTTTCTTGTTTTGTTTTTTAATGTTTTTCCCAGGACCGAGAAGCTTAACAGTAAAAAAAAATCATTATATAAAAACATGGTGCTAGAAAAAGAGGGATATTTTTTTAATTTCTTAATCCGAATTACCTTTAATTTTATTATGATTAATCTTTTTAACTCCTCAAGATTTGGCCTAAAGATACGGAGCTAAAATCAAACTGGTAATTCTTTTTGTTTTATCATAAGTATCATTGTTTTTATCATAGATTCCAGATAAACAAACTTTCTCGTGTAATTTTTGGCAATTTATGTTGTTTGGTGGTAATATTTTAGTCTTTAGAGCACAAAAAAGTACAGAAATATAAAAAATTCAGAACCTACTGTCCACGGAGCCTTCTCAGGGCTTTTTGGGCATCATCCACCCTTCCTTTCTTCAGAAGCCAAACAGGAGACTCAGGATGAAACCACATTGACAAATATGCAATCGGAAATGCAAGCTCACAAAGTGTTAGAACCCTCCAATCCACAAATGCCCCAATGACGTAGCAGACAAGTATTCCGAGTGCAAGAGCGACGGAAGGAAGGCTTGAAACGGCTCCTCGGAGTTCTGGTGTAGCAATTTCACTGGTCTAAGGTAAGAAAACGTCTTTTCTTGTATTTGGGTTTCTTTTTTACTACATTTTTTTATTTTTTTGTGGCACAATAAGACCCCCATGCTTAAGCTGAAAGTAATAGTCAACTAATTTGTTAGTAATTTTTTCAGTAGTTTGACAAGAAAAAAATTCCTAGTAGGAGTGGGATAAAGTAAAAAAAAAAAAAAAAAAAAAAAAAAAAAATATAGATGGGCTATTGAAAGAATTTTGCAAATAGAGAAAATTGAAAGAGACATGCTCTGGCCAAAATTGACTATTTGGAGCTTTTTAGGTGTTCCGATGTAATTTTGGAGTTTCAGATACGGCAAAGGAAACCGTTTATTCCCATAACCATGGTCTTGTCTGGTATATTGTTGATTATATTTTTCTCTTGTGTTTTGTTATTATTGTTATTCCCCTCCCTCTTATAAGACTACATATGTGGATTATAAATAAATTAATTAATTAATTAGGAGGAGTAAACGAAAATGAAAGAAAAACTTATAATATTAATTAGGAAAAATTGAAAAAGAAGAATCTGAAAATAAGGAACTGCTCCCCGTGTTGATGCTGCAACAGACATCTACTTAAATTGAGGAGTATTATAATATGAGTGTTCAATTCCAAGGAAAATAGAAAATTATATACTCGATGGAAATATGAATCAAATTAGATGCTAAATTTTCATACAAGTCTAGGTGACTCTTTTTACTCAATTTAATACATTTTTCATTAAGAAGATACAACAAATGTGAATATGGTTTTTGATTTAACCATTGTTTCCAGTAATTCATAAAATAACAATAAAAGCAAAACAAAAGCGTATATATGTATATATATATATATATATATATATATATATATATATATATATATATATATATATATATATATATATATATATATATATATATATATATATATATATATATATATATATATATATATATATATATATATATATATATATATATATATATATATATATATATATATATATATATATATATATATATATATATATATATATATTATTTTGAGTTGCACCATCTTAAAGGGCATAAGCCATACAAAAGCCTCTTTGTATGTAATCTACTTATTTTCTTTGAAAAAATTAAAAGCCATGAATTAAAATTAAAACTGAAACATTGAAAAAAATTGAAAATTGAATTCAAAATAAAAAAAAAATGAGTTTCTATCGAGTTGAAATAATAAAATTGAAAAAAAAATTAAGAGCCATATGAGCTGTTGTACAGATTTGAATTCGGTGGAACGAATGAAGGAAGAACTGATCCTTAAATGAATAGAATAAGATAATTATATGCAAATTTACAAAAAAGTAGAAATTACTCTTCAGACGAGGGTGGAGGATAGATTCCGTCCCATCAACCCGTTTTTATACTCTAAGGATCTGCTTAAGGTTTATTGAAAACACAAAAACATTCTCAAACGTGTTCTTTTTATTATAGTATTTTAAGAATAAATTTTCTCAATAAAATTTGCATACTGTCAGTAGTATTTAGGCTCCTAGTACGACATATATTCAACCAAAGAATCCATAGTTGAAGTGCTTTAAAACACACTACTTAAATAAAACTCTTGTATATATAAGTTTATTTACAAACAGGTATTTAATTGTCAGATAAATTCTAAGATGTACTTAGTAATTTTTCTATCATAAAAGCTTTTTGTGTATTGTTTTTTTAATTCATGTATTTTAACTATTTTGTTAAAAGTATTATAAAGTATACATTATAAAATGTATTTAACCATTTGGTTAACCATTTGGTTAACCATACGGTTTTAGGGAAATAAATTTTAATTGTCTAAGACGGTTTCATAATACAATTTTTTGTGCAGAACAGCCAAATTAGTTAGCACTCATCCTTTTTTTAATGTTTTTTTTTAATGTTTTCCCCAGGACCGAGAAGTTTAACAACATCAAAAATCATTATAGAAAAAACATGGTGCTAGAAAAAGAGGGCTAAGTGTTTTAATTTATTATTCAGAAATGCATTTAATTTTATTATAATTAATCTTTTTAACTCCTCAAGATTGAGTCTGTAGGATAAGAAGCAAAAAAAAAACTAATTACATTTTTTAAATTTTTACAAATCTTAGTTTTAAAACTTTTACAAAATAGCTGAATTCTATAAAATTTAAACTTTATAAACGACATACTAATTTATTCCAAAACCAAATTAAACATTTATCGGTTAAAGAAACAAAATTTTACAATTTAGATGAAAGTTCAATAGTAAATTAAAAAATATTATGATAATAGTTTTCTCCCTCTTGTATCTATACTAAAACATAAAACTCCAAACTTAAAATTTTAAAAACAATGACGAAAAAACTTTTTGTATTAATAAACTCTAATTTCAATTTAGAACTAAGCAAAAAAAAAATTTAACAGTAAAATAAATAAAATGTAAAAATATCAAAAATCTATAAAGAACTAACTTAAAAAAATTAATCCACAAAAATTTCAGGCTATAATAACATACTAAGCGCATTTTCAAATTCGTAGTAAAAAGTTGCATTCGACCCATTTGAGCATCAAAAAGACTTTTAGGAGCCAAAAAATTCTTTTTCTCAGTATTAAAAAAAAACGAAGGAGTTTTAGTAACCTACGTAAATTTGAGATGCCATTGTAGTTGAAATGTCAACCATACCAGTGAGAATTCTACCAATGAATATTTGAGTTGGATTGGTTGTTAGAACTGTTAAAAGGTGAGTCAAAATGTAAAATGGAGAAATTAGAAGCATGGTTCCTCGTCGTCCAACATAATTCGTTGAAACGAAAGCCAAAACTGCACCAATTGTTGATCCAATGGGTATGCCACTAACTGAAAACATTTAAAAATAAGTAATTGAGACTAATCATCTCGAACCAAATATCCGCAATTTAACCGCAATAAGCTTCGTTTGATTTTGTAATTTTAACCTGTTTAAAAGAAAATCAAGTCTTCCCAAAATGTGTTTTTCCAGAAAAATATATTAAAATTATGATTGAGTCACACTCAAAGGAGAAATTAACTTCTTCATTGCTCAAAGAGGCTGACATTTATTTTTCTGTGAGATTTTATTCTAGAAATTTTTCACTGTAGCTAGTTTTTGTTGAAGAGATTTCACTAATCTTTTCAACCTTTTGATTAAATAAGAAAAACATCTAAAAAATTGACGCTACAACATCAACCCATACCGCAATGAACTTGTTTTAATTGCTTCGTTTACAGGGAAATATAATATAATAATTAAAAACCAGAAACAGTATATTTCATAGTTATTAGCAGTTACCCTGTAGAAAAATTGAATGAAAACTGTTTTGAAAGTACGTCGATCCAACTTGCTGATACAACTTGATAAATTGAAAAAAAAAATATCAAAAAATGAAATATACAGAAAAATTACTTATCATGCTGAGCATAAATTCAATAAAATGTGGCTATAAAATGTGGCTATAAGAAAATACTGACTTCTTGACAATCAGGATTATCAATATACGATCTTTTCAAATGAACTGGCAAAATAATTCCATAGCTCGTTTTATTTTTTTCCTTCAAAAAATTAATGGCTGAAAAAATTGCCAACCTGGACTTTCGAAGATCAGTACTGCTTTAAATTCGTTGAAGTAAGCATTATGGGAATGTTTTAATTCTAATTAGAGTTTAAAATATCGCATATTATTGTAAATGTCGTTTTGCTTCTATGAAATTTTTTCTGAGGACGGCTCTTAGATATAGAACCAAAATAATTATTTTTTGTTAAATAATTTGTTGTTTATTTAATTCTAACATTTTCTTGACTCCTCTTAAATCTATTCATACCTAAAAACCATTATTTTCAAAGATTTTTCTTAGATTGATTTTTTAAGATAGTTTGCCGTGTTGCCACATTGGCCGTGAAGATAAATAAACTGGAATTTATGATTTTTTTTCTCAAAAAGAAGAGGCAAAATTCCACTTGGGCTTGAGTAAGTTTTACTGTCTCAGAAATTCCCCATTTTTTCATATACTTTTTATTTTTATGATGGGAAAGCAGTGGAGCCTTCGCCATTATTTAGAGTGAACTGAGTTTTGAAGGTGTTACTCCTTACTAGGATTCTATTTTGTATCATTATGAATTATGTCTCTGTTACCAAAAAGGATGGGATTTTGTGAAAATTATATCTTACTTTAACCCAGTAGTTTTCAAATCTTAGAATAGGCACTAGAACTTTCACTTTCCAATGGAAAGAGCTCCCTTCCAAGTTTCCACCTCCACCCTTTCTATACGAAGTGGCAGGTGGGAAAAACGATGATATGGAAGCCACATTGTCCATTGCTAAATGCTACGAAATGGAGGAATATGATAGCATTGAATGTTGTCCTTATCAAAAATATCATGTTTGTTATTTATAAAACCATAACTAAAGTGGTATTTTCTACTCATCCTCATTTTCTTATATCTTAAATGATCTACAATTGATTATGGCAGAGTTTTTTTTTTTTTTTAATGATTAGGAAAAAAGTTCTAGTGTGAATAAAAAAGAATTTTTTCTCACTTTATTGTAAAACAATGAAAATTTTTATTTAAGAACATTTTTAGTTATTAACATTTCATTTAGCTTTGAGCGCGAAGATATAGCTTTATTTATTATTTATTATTATAATTGAAAGAACATTTTTAATTATGAACATTTCATTTAGTTTTGAGTGTGAAGATATAGCTTTATTTACTATTTAGACATAGTTTATGCTGCCTTACCTATCCAGTCTAGATCAGTTGCTGTTGCATTTACGCTTAAATCGTCCCGAATACTGGGACCTGCTGGAGATCCCCAACCGTCGTCATATCCCAGAGCAAAAGAGCCAACTGAAGCACAAGCAGCGACGAAAAACTGGAATTATAATAGAATCGGTTAATAAGGATGGAATGATTCTAACTTTTGCAGCCACTGTGCGTGGCAGTCAGAAAGTGGGTTTTCTGGTGAAGTAACTAAATCGAAAACCTCTGTTTTTTTTCGGGGGATTTGAGAGTCGGAGAACGCTCAACGCTCAAAGAGAAAATGTATTTTGTTTTTGACGCAGCAATTGTTGAAAAAATAATCTTTATAGTGGGAATTTCACTTTTCCCCATGTAACAAATTTCTCGTAGACTATTTGGGTAGTTAATCCATTAAGGCAGTAGAGTTAGGTTATATCGAATAACCCAAAAACCAGAAACACATAATCGAAGGATACTTGCCTTTTATGATAAATTTCTTTTCGTCTTTTTGTTTTGTAAAATTTGGAATTTTAAACGCATTCCGACATCCAACAGTCCAACCTGATAACAATTTCCAAGAGCAAAGTTGTCAACTTTGACTAACAATTAAATAAAATGAAAAGCTATTTTAACTGAAAGTAAGGAGCGACATTAAAACTTAAAACGTACAGAAAGTATTCTGTATATGAAAAGAGCTGTCCTATCCTCAACGCCTCACTCTTTACGCTAAAGTTTGTACTATTTTAAAAAGTAGAGGTGTGACAAAGAGTCTAACTTTGGCGTAAAGAGGGAGGAGTCGAGGATGGGACAGCCCCTTTCATATACGGAATAATTTCTGTCCGTTTGAAGTTTTAATGTAGCTCCTTACTTTCAGTTAAAAACAACTTTTTTTTCCTTTAATTTCTGAACATTTTTTAACTAATTCAGGTTCCAGTTTAAAAATGAAAACAAAAATTGCATATTAATTTTTGTTAATTTATTCCATATATGAAAGGTTGCCCCCTCTAAAATATCTTCCTCTTTCCACTAAATCTGTTAGCACTTAAAAAAAAAGATTCCAAACTAATGAAACAATCCCTGTGTTTAAATAGCCACTCTTAAAAAATTGATACCAACTGTCAAACTTTAGCGTAAAGAGCAAGGTATTCCGGAGGTGGCAACCTTTCTTATATGGAATAATTTCTGTTCATTTTTAAAATAATGCCGTTAAATCTGGATCACCCCTTATGAAATATACCCCTCCCCGTCACAAAAACTCTTCCATAGACATCTCATCCAACGTAAAGTACATCCCCCCCGTCAAATTCCAAATTCCCTCCAGACTGTTCCATCCTCGCTGAGAATCCCCCCTCCCTCGACGATTCAGCCTCAAAAATTCCCCTTTCCATTCTTTCATTTGAATATAACTTTAATCTCTAATCGGTTTCTCGATCACTCCAGAAATGCCCCATTCCGTGGAAATTATTTCCCGGATACCAAACACGCGGAAAATAGCACCTGGATCAGTCCCCCAGAACATTTCCACATTCCACAAGACAAATCTGTAAAAAAGAATGTAAGACAAATAAAAAGAATTTTGCACAGTCCTTTTGTCTCTCCCCTCCCCCCGCGGAACAGGTCACCTGGCAAACTCCTCCCCCTAACCTTTCCCTACCGATCGAAATCCACCCCCCGCACAACCCCCCTCCAAAAATTGTCTTGCTTCGTCACAATAACAAATACTATTCGCCAACAATGGCAAAATTCATAACTTACAAGCATCTCCCCATGGATAGTGGGGGGTCATTTTGTACCTAAGGATATGGTTATTTGATCTTTCAAATATACTGAACAAAACGCCTATCTCAAAATTTTTATCAGATAACTTTGGGGAAAAATGGACCTGGGAGGGGGCCCAGTTGTCCTCCAATCTTTTTAGACACTTAGAAGAGCACTGGAACTTTTAATTTCCGTTTGAATGCACCCTCTTCCGATCTTTTAGGACTATTGTTTCAATACGATCACCCCTCAGGATTAAAACAACAACAAAAAACAAATACACACGCATCCGTGATTTGTCTTCTGGCAAAAATCGCAAAATTCCACATTTTTGCAGATAGGTGCTTGAAGATTCTACAGTAGGGTTATCTGGTACACTGAACATGATGGTGTGATTTTCATTCAGATTTAGTGTGATTTAGCATAATTTAAGTGTGATTTAGCATAATAATTTGATTCTTTTGATGTATCTATTGATTTTAAAATTCCATTTTTGAAATTTTCGGGTACTATTGAGCCGAGTCATTCCTTACTTACAATTCGTTACCATGAACTGTTTGACAATCATAATTTTATTGTCATTGACCATCGGATAGTAACAACTAAAGTTTTCAATTAAAAATTACTTAAAAAATTTTATTGCCAATTTTATAATCTGCTAGTTAAAAACGATTATATTCTTAAACCATAAATTTTTTAAAATGTTGTTTGATTTTTTCAAAACTAGAAATATTAGAATAGTATTGCTTAAAATAAACTTGATTTCGCAGATAGTACAATAATAATTTCATAAACGGTCAAAAATTAATAATTTGTTTGCATGGCTTATGGCTGTGTTTTCTGTGCCAAAGCTAGTTAGGAACAATTGTCTGATTTGCAGTTTTTGGAACTGCAACAGTATAAACGATTTTCTCAAATTTAAACAATGAAAAACGCTAAATTTAAAATTTAACCTCTTTTTTCCACCAAAATTAGAGAAGGGGCATTTGATCATGTATAAGAATCATTAAGAAAAACTTTCCGAAAAACTTAAGCTCGGCAGAAACAAGTACCTTTTGAAATTCGAACTCAAAACGAAAAAAAATTACTATTTAAGAATAAATGAAACCCAAAACAAACAGAAATTAAATAAACAATCATAGCAAAAACATATAGCAAGTAATAATATAAATCAATAAATAGATCTTAAAGCGAGTAATGCTTAGATTGAATATAAAAATCAAGATTAAAACGAAAAAAAAAATTCCTATTGAAGTATAAATTAAACTTAAAACGAACAGAAATCAGATAAACAGTTCATGCAAACAAACATACAATAGATACTAATGTATATTAATAAATAAATCTTAAAACGAGTGGAACTTGAATTAAATATGCAAATCAAGCTTGAAACAAACAAAAATCACTACAAACAAGAGTTTATGTAAGACTTCCTTCTCTCACTGTAAAAGTCTAAAACCTACTGCGTCATTAGCGCTTTACTGAAAACCAATTTTATGTCAAATATTCTCTTTTGTACTTAATATTGAAAATAAACATTCAAATTATAGTAAAATTTTGTACTGAAGAGCTTTCAGCAATTACTATCATTATACATCAAATATTCAGTTTAATTTATGAGCTCTTTTTAAAGTGGTTCAAAACGAATACAGTTTCACTTCAAACAAGTCTTTGGATACTGCTTCCTTTCTTAACTGTAAATAAAAACCAAAAGCCTACTGCGTCATTGGCGCTTACCTGAAAACGAATTATATTACAAACATTTTCTTTTCTAGTTCTTACAGCATTGAAAATAAAAATAAAATTACTGTGAAATAAATTCTTGACCTGAGGGATCTTTCAACAATTAATATCCTTATACATCAAATAATCAATTTGATGTTGTTTATACTTTCCAAGACTGTTCAAGACGCATATAGGTTTCAGTAAAGTGCCAATGACGCAGTAGGCTTTAGACTTTTACAGTGAGAGAAGGAGGTCATACTTGAACTCTTGAACTCGTTTGTAGTGATTTTTTTTCGTTTCAAGCTTGATTTGCATATTCAATTTAGGTTTCACTCGTTTTAAGATTCATTTAATAATTTAAATTAATATCTATTGTATGTTTGTTTGCATTGATTGTTTATTTAATTTCTGTTCGTTTTAAGTTTCATATATGCCCCTAGAGCATTACTCATAACGCCTTCCTCCGGGGCCTTGCGGGTTACGTCGACACAGGAATTTTGCTAATCAGTCCTTTGAACTATTTTTAAAGAAATGGCTATTATAACAATTTTATCGGATGGGCTTTGGGAAAAAAGGGTGTTTGTGTGGGGGGGGGGCTAGTTGCCCTCGGATATATTTGGACTCCTAACAATTGAACTTGAACTTTCAGTTTCCAATCAAATGAGCCCTCTCTGAAGTTTATACAAGCATCCCTTACATAAGAACCAAATACGCCCCCAGAAAAACACTTACAACGCCTATCCCACGGGCCCTAGAGAAAGTTTTTTTTAATCAAATTTTTGAACAATTTCCAAAACACTGGCTATCTAAAAATTTGTAGTAGAAGGGCTTGGGGAGAAAAGAGCGTGGGGGGTGGGGTGGGGGATAGTTGCCCTTAATGCTCTTGACTCTTAAAAAGTGAATTAGAACTTTAAATTTCCATTCAAATGAGCCCTCTATGAAGTTTATACGAGCACAACTTTCATAAGAGCTATACATGCCCTTAGGGCATACCTTAGAACGCCTTCCCCTGGGCCCTGGGGGGTTTTAGTGACTCCGGATTTTTTTATCAGACCTTTCAACTATTTTTAACAAAATATCTATCTCAAAATTTTCAACAGATGGGTTTTGAAAAAGAAGGCATGGGGATGGGGGGGGGGGATAGCTGCCCTCAGATCTCTTTTGACTATTAAAAAGTGAGCTCGAACTTTTGATTTCCAATCAAAAGAGCCCTCTCTGAAGTTTATACGAGCATCCCTTTCATTAAAACCATATATGCCCCAAGGTATAACTTACAACGCCTGCCCCCTGGCCCTGGGGGGTTTTGACGACACCTGAGTTTTTTTTATCTGACTTTTGAGCAATTTTTAACTTAATGGCTATCTTGAAACTTTTATTGGATACATTTGGGGAAAAAGAGCCGTGGGAGGGGGGGCTAGTTGCCCTCCCATCTCTTTTGACTCTAAAAAAAACTGAACTAAAACTTTAAATTTCTAATCAACTGAGCCATCTCTGAAGTTTTTACGAGCATTCCGTCAATAAGAAACCCATAGTCTCTACGGGAATAACTTACAACCCCTGCCCTTGGGCCCTGAGGGGCTGTGTTGACTCCGTTGTTTTTGAACTATTTAAAAAAAGCTATCTCAAAGCTCTTATCGGATGGGTTCTAGAAAATAAGAGGTCAGAGGGGGGGGGGGGGCCTGGAACCCTCCAATCTCTTTTGACTCTTAAAAAGGGAACTAGAAATTTCAATTCCCAATCAGATTAGCCCTCTCTGAAGTTTATACGAGCATTCCATCCATAAGAATCATATATGCCCCAAGGGCATAACTTAGAACTTTTGCCCCTGAGGACTGTGGGGGGGAATGTCCTGCTCAAACATATAATTTCCAGAACTCTCAACTACGTTGAACAAAATGACTATATCAAAATTTTGATTGGATGTGTTTGGGGCAATATTGGGCAAGGACAGGGTGTTAGCTGCCTTCCAATCCCTTTCAACTATTCAAAAGGGAACTAGCCATATAAATTTCCAATCGAATGAGCCCTTTTTGAAGCTTCTACGACAACGCTTTCTATACAAATCCTTATATGCCCCAGGGCATAACTTACAACCCTTGGCCTGAGGGCAGTGGGGGGGGGGGGGGGTGTTTGCCTCAAAAACCTAATTTTCTGAATTTTCAACTACGTTGAACAAAATGTCTATCTCAAAATTTTGATTGGATGTGTTTGGGGAAAAGGTGGGTGTGAGAATGGGGGTTAGTTTCCCTCCAATCTCTTTCGACTATTAAAAAGGGCACAAGCCCTTTGAATTTCCAATCGAAAGAGTTCTTTTTGAAGTTTTTACGACGAAGCTTTCTATGAAAACCATATATGAGTAGTATCGTATTAATAGACCCTGATATGAAGGTGGTAAAAAAGGGTTAAACTGCTAACCAGTTAAGGTAGCCCCGAAGGGGTTTCTAACTCATAGGCACTTAATTATAAATTAGGAATAGCATCGTTAGCATCAATCTAAGGAAATGGTTAACGATGACAAGATGACCTTGTGACTTGACCTAGCTTTACTTCTTGGATGTGTTCTGTATAATACACAATTACCATTTCAACAGTATTGTCAATATAAAATATGCTCTAACATTATAGTATACTAAAAAGTTGATACTAATAGAGATGTAGATGTAAAGAAAAGAAATTTAATAACCAAAGGTCCCCTATCCCCTCAACCACCTCAACCACCAAAGGTTCCCTATCCCCAAACTCCAAGGGACCCCCTACCCATAACGGTTAGGGCCCCTTTCCCATTTTTTTGAACGATATATTTTTTTCAACTTTGTTTTACATGTCTTCGAACGAGATAAAACATACTTAAAACATAAGAAATTCACATTAAATATTTTCCAAATTCAGAATGAGAATTATATATATATTTTACTCTTGACTTTTACTATTAGAAAAATATTGCTTGTAGCAACACTTTTTTTTGGACTGATTTTTTTTTGGACTTCGAAATTATCCAACTCTTTTTTTAAGTATCTTAAAATGATATGAAATATGCTTGCGGCTCTATCAATCGCACCCCGTGCTTGATCATAGACACAACGCGCCTTACCCAATGGTACTCTATGGCTGGTTATTGACACTAACTAGTTTATTGCATGTAATAAATCAGTATTTTGACGCAGTGGAAGGATAAACACATAATTCATTTCTTTAAGAAAGTGAAGATGAAGCATTTAAAGAAAGTGTGTTAACATGATAGTGTTATTGTAGCATTGAATGCTGACATGGAGAAGTATTTGAACTATGAAACAAGTACAAGTTGAGATCTTAATGGGAATGTATGAGTGCATTGTCAACTTTTTTCAAGTATCTTAAATTGACATGAAATATGCTTGCAGCTCAACCAATCGTACTCTATGCTTGCTCATAGACACAACGCGGCTTTCCCACTGGTACTCTATTGCAGTTTATTGAAACTACCTAGTTTATTGCATGTGTTAAATCAGTATTTTTTTACGCAGTTGAAGGATAAACACATAATTCATATCTTTAAAAAAGTGCAGATGAAGCTTTTTTAGAAAGTGTGTTCACATGATAATGTTATTGCAGCATTGAATGCTGACATGGAGAAGTATTTTAACTATGAAACAAGTACAAGTAGAGATCTTATTGGAAATGTATGTGTTCATTGTCATGACAATAAGAAATTAAATTTCTTTGGAGTACCAAAACAATTTAACTCTTATGATGGTGGATAGGCAAGATTGAGATCTCCGGAGATGATTGCACTCAAAGAGAATGCCGACATAAAAATAATCGTCGATGATAGAAGACAACTCCTTGCTACTGTTGCTGGTAACACATTACCTACTGATACATCGTATCGTCAGATTTCGGGTATTAGCATTCAAAAGAAGATCAAAAGAAGACAGGCGTACTCTTCTACTAATATCATAAATCATGTCTTGTCTACGTGCCGAAACTGTTACCTGTGTAAAAATAATGTTTTAATTGCCAGTGAAATTACCGGAAAAATAAAAAGAGGCACTGGTAGAAAATATCACTAGGGAATATAAAGATGAATCAATGAAAAACAAAGTGACCTTAATACCAACTAAGAGAAGACAATAGCTACAATATCAAGAGAGAAAATAGTGAACTGTTTTATGGAACAGATTCAAAATGTCCAATGTTATTCATTGATATTAATAATGTATAATAATATATTTTTGTATTAATATCCCACATGACATTATTTCATTAAAAATATATTTTGCATTACATTGTTATATGTTCATTATTTTTAGAGTATGCTAGTATATCAAATGTTTAAAATGTCTATTAAAACATCGGGGATTAAATAAAAGGAATTTGCACACATCATATGTTGACTAGATAGGTTAACATGGAGAAGATCTAAGTATCAGAATGAAAAAATTCTTTATCAACACCTTTTGTCGGGTAGGTCTGGATAAAATTGATAAAATCTAAGTATCAGAGCGAATAGATTCTTTATCAACATTCTTTACCGGATATGACGGTTAACATTATCAAAACCTAAGTGTCAGAGTGATAAAATTCTGTATCAACATCTATTGTCAGATATCTAGGTTAACATTGACAAAATCTAAGTATCAGAGTGAATAGATTTTTTCTATCATAATCATTGTCAGATACATCGGATAAAATTAACTAAATCTAAGTATCAGATCTAATAAATTCTATATAAACATCCTTTGTCGAATATGTGGGATAACAATGTCGAAATCTATCTATTAGAGTGAATTTTTACTTCTTGGGGTGGCCGCTAAACTTATGTTAAATTGTTTGTTTGTTTAGAATAAATCTCTCTCTCTCTAAAAAAAATAAATTCTTTACCAACTTCCTTTGTCCGATACATCAGATAACATTCACAAAGTCTAAGTATCAGAGTGAATAAATTCTTTTTCATCGTCTTTTGCCGGATATGCTTGATAAAATTAATAAAATCTAAGTATCAAAGTGAATAAATTCTTCATCAATGCCCTATGACGAGTACGTTTGATAACAATACCCAAATCTAAGAATCATACAGAATAAATTCTTTATCAACTTATTTTGTCGGATACATCATATAACATTCACGAAATCTAAGTATCAGATTGAATAAAATCTTTATCAACTTCTTTCGTCGGGTACATCAGATAACAGTCACGAATTCGTAGCATCAGAGTGAATAAATTCTTTATCATCGTACTTTTTCACATATCTCTCATAAAATTAAGAAAATTGTTATCCAACGTATCCTTTTCTGGATACGTTTGATAATATTAACAAAATGTAAGCATGAAAGTGAATAAATTCTTTATCAATGTCTTTTGACAGATACTTTTGGTAACACTGATAAAATTTAAGTATCAGAGTGAACAAATTCTTTATTGGCATTCTTTATCGATATCATTTCTCGGATGCGTCGGATAACATTGACAATATATATGTATTAGAATGAATAAATTCTTTATCAACATCCTTTGACGGATAGATCGGGATAAAATTGATGAAATCTAAGTATCAGAGTGAATAGATTCTTTATTGACATCCTTTGCCGGAAATTTCAGTTAAAATTATCAAAACCTATTTTATCCAATCAATTTTATCCTATGTATCCAAGAAAAGGATGTTGATATAGAGTATGATCACTCTGATACTTAGATTTTGATATTGTTATCTGACATATCCAGAAAAACATACTGATAATGAATTTATTCACTCTGACACTTAGAGTTCGCCAATGTTATCCTATGTATCGGACAAAGGATGTTGCTATATAATTTAATCACTCTGATACTTAGATTTGGATGATGATGTCTTATGTTTCCAGTATAGGATATTGATAATGAACTTGTTCACTCAGATACTTAGATTTTGTCAATTTTATCCGAAGTATCTGAAAAATAATGTTTATAAAGAATTTATTAATTCTAATACATAGATTTTGTCAATTTTATCTGACTTAACCGAAAACTGATGTCGAAATTTTTTTTATAAAATAATTTATTCACTCTGATAAATAGATTTTGTCAATTTTATTAAACGTATCTGTCAAAAGACATTTATAACGAATTTATTAACTCTGATACTTGGATTTTCTCAATATTATCCAGCGCATCGGACTAATGGTGATGATTATAATGGATTTATTCAATCTGATACTTAGATTTTGTGAATGCTATCCGATTTATCCAACAAAAAAAGATGATAAAGAATTTATTCACTCTGACACATAGATTTTGACCATGTTATCCAACATATCTGACATAAGATACTGACAAAGAATTTATTCAATCTGATATTTAAATTTTGTCAATTTTGTCTGGATAACCGATTTACCGGCATATGATGATGATAAAGAATTTATTCGCTCTGATTATTAGATTTTGTCAATTTTATCCGACATATTCGTCAAAAGATGTTGATAAAGAATTTATTCATTCTAATACATAGATTTTGTCAATGTTATCTGACATATCCGAGAAATGATATCGATAAAGAATATTAATAAGAAATTTATTCACTCTGATACTTAGATTTTAACAGTACTACCAAAAGTATCTGTAAAAAGACATTGATAAAGAATTTATTCACTCTGATACTTAGATTTTCTGAATTTAATCTGGTATATCTGACAAATGACGATGATAAGGAATTTTCTCATTCCAACACACAGATTTTGTTAATGTTATCCGATATATCCGAGAAATGATATCGATAAAGAAAACCAGTAAGGAATTTGTTAACTCTGATACTTACATTTTCTCAATTTTATCAGCTATATCTGACGAAGGACGATGATAAAGAATTTATTCACTCTGATACTTAGATTTTGTCAATTTTATCCGA
This sequence comes from Artemia sp. Qi Xiang Cuo, assembly GCF_049724085.1. Classification (NCBI taxonomy): domain Eukaryota; kingdom Metazoa; phylum Arthropoda; class Branchiopoda; order Anostraca; family Artemiidae; genus Artemia; species Artemia sp. Qi Xiang Cuo. The sequence goes on from NW_028300808.1 coordinate 1,687,962, forward strand.
TATAGTTGACAGAGGATGTTATAAAAAAAAGTATTTACTCTGACGCTTATGTTTTGTCAGTTTTATCCTATGTATCCAAGAAAAGAATGCTGATATAGAATTTAACCACTCTGATACTTATATTTTGTCGATGTTATTCGACGTACCCAAAAAAGGCTGCTGATAAAGAATTTATTCAATCTGACACTTAGAATTTATCAATGTTATCCTATGTATCCGACAAAGGATGTTAATATAGAATTTAATCACTCTGATACTTAGATTTGGATGATGATATCTGACGTTTCCAGCATAGGATATTGATAAAGAACTTGTTCACGCTGATACTTAGATTTTATAAATTTTATCCGAAGTATCTGAAAAATAATGTTGATAAAGAATTTATTTATTCTAATACATAGATTTTTTCAATGTTATCCGACGCATCCGACAAATTATTCAATTTCATTCTAATACATTCTAATACATTCTAATACGACAAATTCATTCTAATACATAGATTTTGCCAATGTTATCTGACGTATCAGAGCAATCAAATCGATAAAGAATGCCAATAAAGAATTTGTTCACTCTGATACTTAAGTTTTATCAGTATTACCAAAAGTATCTGTCAAAAGACATTGATAAGAAATTTGTTCACTCTGATGCTTAGATTTTCTCAATTTTGTCAGAGATATCTGACAAAGTAAAAGTAAAAAGAAATTATTCACTCTGATACTTAGATTTCGGGAATATTATCTGATGTACCAGACGAAAGAAGTTGATAAAGAATTTATTCACTACATATGACGAAATATATCACTCTGATAGATTTCGTGAATTTTGTCTCAAGTATCCGACAAAATAAGTTGATAAAGAATTTATTCACTATGATACTTAGATTTGGGTAGTAGTATCAGACATACCCGTCAAAAGACATTGATAAAGAATTTATTCTCTCTTATACTTCTCAATTTTATCAAGCATATCTGACAAAGGACGATGAAAAAGAATTTATTCACTGTGATACTTAGATTTTGTGAATGTTTTCTGATGTATAAGACAAATAAAGTTGATAAAGAATTTATTTACTCTAAGAGATAGATTTTGACAATGTTATCCAACATTTTCGACAAAGGATGTTTATATAGAATTTATTCAATCTGATACTTAGATTTAGTCAATTTTATCCGATGTATCTGACAATGATTATGATAGAAAAATTTATTCACTCTGATACTTAGATTTTGTCAATGTTAACCAACATATCCGGTACAGGATGTTGATAAAGAATCTATTCATTCTGATACTTATATTTTATCAATTTTAAACTGAGCTATCCGACAAAAGGTGTTGATAAAAAATTTATTCATTCTGATAGTTAGATTTTCTCCATGTTAACCTATCTATCCAACATATGATTTATGCAAATGCCTTTTCTTACATCCCCGATGTTTTAATAGACATTCTAAACGTTTGATATGTTAAGATACTCTAAAAATAATGAGCATATAACAGTGTAATGAATAATATATTTCTAATGAAAAAATGTCACGCACGATATTAATACAAAAAAATATTATTATTCATTATTAATATCAATGAATAACTTTGGACATTTTGAATCTGTTCCATAAAATAGTTCGCCATGTTTTCTCTTGATTTTGTAGCTATTGTCTTCTCTTATTTCGTAATTAGTAGAATAATCATTATTCCATTTTGAGTCATACACAATTTTTACTGGCTTGTCACCGACATGTTTAATATGCATTTCATCTTTGCTATTATTACTTTCATTGTGTATATGATCAATGGTAGTAACGTATGCTGGCACTTTGTTTTTCATCGATTCATCTTTATATTCCCTTGTGATATTTTCTACCAATGCCCTTTTTATTATTCCGGCAATTTCACTGTCTAATACAACATTATTTTTACACAGGTAATAGTTCTAGCACGTAGACAAGGTATGATTTTTGATATTAGTAGAAGAGTACGCCTGTGTTCTTTTGATCTTCTGTTGAAAGCTATTACCCGAAAGCTGACGATAGGATGTATCAGTAGGTAATTTGTTACCAACAATAGTAGCAAGGAGTTTTCCTCTATCATCGAAGATTATTCTTATGTTGGCATTCTCTTTGAGTGCAATTATCTCTGGAGATTTTAATCTCGCATAGCCACCATCATAAAAGTTGAATTGTTTTGGTACTTCAAAGAAATTTAATTCCATACTGTCATGACAATGCACGCATACATTCCCAATAAGATCTCCACTTGTACTTGTTTCATAGTTCAAATACTTCTCCATGTCAGCATTCAATGCTAGAATAACACTATCATGTTAACACACTTTCTTTAAATGCTTCATCTTCACTTTCTTAAAGAAATGCATTATGTGTTTATCCTTCCACTGCGTCAAAAAACTGATTTAATACATGCAATAAACTAAGTAGTGTCGGTAACCAGCCATAGAGTACCATTGGGTAAGCCGCGTTGTATATATAAGCAAGCATGGAGTACGATTGATAGAGCCGCAAGCATATTTCATGTCATTTTAAGATACGTAAAAAAAAGAGTTGAATAATTTCGAAGCCCAAAAAAAAAATTTAGTCCCAAAAAAGTGCTACTGAAAACATTATTTTTCGAATAGTAAAAGTCATGACTAAAATATCTATATCATTCTTATTTTGAATTTGTAAAATATTAAATGTGAATTTCTTATGTGTTGTTTTTTATCTCATTCGAAGACATATAAAAAAAGTTGAAAAAAATATATAATGTTCAAAAAATAATAAAAAAAAGTAAAAAGAATAAAATAAAAAAACAAACAAAAAAAACACAAAAAATGGCAGTAGGGGGCCCCTTGGCGGTTGGAAAGAGGGGACCTTTCGAGGTTGAGGTCCTTGGTGGTTAGGGTCATTGATGGTGGCGATTTTTGATGCTTCAAACCTATAATCATCTCACTAGTTGATTTCTGAGTAATTCTAAAGATTGTTTTGAATTTCTTTATTTAAATTCTTTTCTTGGCATCTACATCTCTATTAGTATCAACTTTTTAGTATACTACAGTGTTAGAGTATATTTTATATTGACAATACTACTGGTTAGCAGTTTCACCCTTTTTTACCGCCTTTATACAATCCAATTCAAAATGTTATCGAGCTCTGTTTCACCCCTATTATTCAATCACCAATTAAGATCATTCATAGTAGAGTTATGCCAATGGAATACCTTTTTTCGCCAATTGAGTTAGGTTTTAAGCAAATGATATGACTCTCAAGTTGAAACAATTTTGACTATACCCTACCATTCATTGTTCTGTAATTACCCATGATGCATTCTTAACCAATGGATTACCTTTTTCGCGAATTGAGTTAGCTTTTGCACAAAATGATATAACCTTCAAGTTGGAACGATTATGACTCTATCATATCAATCATCGTTCTCTAATAACCCCTGATGCATTCTTAACCAAACCTGATGAGATGCCTTTGAGCTAGAGGTTATCAATCACTTTGTCAAGTTTTGGCTCAGAAAGATGTCCGACTTGCCTGTATCGCTATTAGAATCATTATTTTATAGTAAAAAAAAACCTTTTATACTAATCAAGTTGCCGTATATGAAGTACCGTTAGTAGAAACATCTCTGATTGGCCCATAAAAATGGGTGTTGCCTCAGAAATCTGTCTGGTAAGGCATGTACCTTCTGTAGTAATAGATGCCCGCCCGTGGTAAGCCAAATGCCCGTGAAACTGCACACATATCCATGCCTCAGGCTTGTAGGATCAGCGTCTATTAATACGATACTACTTTTATGCTCCCGTGGCATAACTTACAACCCTTGCCCTGAGGTCTGTGGGGAAGGGTTCTCCTCAAAAATATACTTTTAATCAGGATATCAACTACGCTGAACAAAATGACAATCTTAAAATTTTGATTGGATGTGTTTGGGGAACTGGTGGCTGTGGAAGGGGTATTAGTTGCCTTCCAACCACTTTTGACCCTTAAGAAGAACACTAGAACTCTCGATTTCCAATCAAATTAGCCCTCTTTGAAGTTTTGACGACGACTCCTTTCATATGAAGTGCCTCTGGGAAAAAAATAAAATAAATGATAAAACACTGGAGCAGTATAGCCTTTACAATAGGCGACGCTATAGCGTTGCCTCTAATTAGGGAATGACCTGGGACGCTGATCGGACTGCCGTGGTTTTATAAAAAGTTTTATACAAAGATAGAATTATAATTTTTACGTATATCATGTACAAGTTTGACCAAACATATTCTCCATCGTAAACATCCCCAGAACCAATAAAGATTCGCTTCAATAGCATCAATGTTATCTTTGTACTAATGTTTTCGTATGTGTTCGAAATATTTTTGTTATGTTATGCCCAATCCTTCTTTTCCGAGCCTATAATTATCTTTTTCTGATTTTTCAAATAAGCCTCTTTGTACAAATAGGTACGGTCTTCAAAGACAAAACATACCTCTTGGAAAAATTATGAGGTCAAAGCGTAACATTTGAATAGTCCTCCAGACTGCACCAATATGGACATATTTGAAACTGCTGGATGTCTTCTTTTACTTAAAAAAAAATCGATGCTAGATTTTGCAAAATTAACGTGGAGATTTGTCCAATAGACAAATATGTTTACTCTGGAATTTTTATTACGAGAGAATGGAATAAATGAGGCCAACTATCGAGAATCTTGGCCTCTGTTCACCTTTTTTTATCTCTGAGGTTTCATCTGTTGTGTTTTATTAGCTGAACGTTGTTAAATTCTTCACATCTTTATTATGCTATAGCTAAATTCGATGTTTTGATACATCCCTTGAATAACTCCTTTGATAGGGTCTCCTTGAATCTAAAGCCGAAGCATCGTTGCCTTGCTAACTTCCTTACGCTTGAAATTTAAAAGTATATTGAAACGGGGGCGTCGATTGCTAATTTCTGTGCTTAGGAAATCCAGTAAAGTGACACAGATAACATGATAGTGCATCCATGCATACAGGGTACCAGTGACAAAAAAATCAGTTGCTAAAATTATTATGCTAGAAAATAGTAGTCAGTTGTATATCTAGACGAAAATGGAAGACAAATATTCGCTGACATATTACTTCCATCCCCCACAAAGAGGCAAAATATAAAGTCACAAGATATTAAACATTCAAAAAGTATCAATCGTATATTTGGGAGATACTGTCACGTCATCTATTTTATTTGTTGGTTTTCACAGGGTAATGGCAGTAGCAAGTGACTATTCTCATTTTAGATACCTCTAGGTATTGAAATTAGCAAGCTGCTGTCCGAATTTAGATCCAAAGGAGTACCTCGCTACCTTGGGTAGCGAGAGTCTAATTTTAGTGAGAACCTTGCAATTCTTCCTGCTGTCTGTTTCACGTTCCCTATTTATGACTGTAGAATGTACTTACGGTAATATGGTCTGAATAAAAAAAGTTTGTAATTCATGTCAGCTCCAGGGAGCAGGTAGAGATTCATGTATAAGAATTTACTTTAAAGGAAGCCAGATATTAAGAGGAGATATGAATGAGCTCCTCGAAATCCTAAAGAGCAGGAAGTATTGTCAATATCTATCAATTTAAAGAGATAGCAGGTATCAGATTAAATAATCCCCCTTCCAAGCCTTGCAGTAGCACTATTTTGCAGGCAGAGGTTACGTCCCCTAGATTTCGAAAAATACCTTGTTATTTCCATTTAATAGTTGTTTTTTTTTGGATTTTAGCCATGCTTCTTGGTGCCTTATAGATAGATAGATAGATAGATTTATTCACTCGAACAAATGATCATCTTTGTGATTATTATCCTATTTTATATTGATAATCTTTGCGATTCGTTTTTCAAAGCTATTAAATGGTGCTGTTACTTTCGACGAGCTTGTTCTGAATCCTTCCTTTCTGTCATGTACGCAGGGGCAGGGGGGGCCAGCTCCCCCATTAAATCTCAAGATTTTTTTTATTTTCCCATAGTTTTCTGATGCTTCTCACAGAATAAGAGATTTGTAGGATTTGCCCCCCTCCGAAAAAAATTCCTGCGTACGTGCCTTCCATATGTCCCACTCTTCTTCAAGCAGTGAAGTCGCCCCTAACCTCAATCTAAGCATGTTTGCTCAAGTTTATTTTTTGTTGTTGTATATCTGTACTGTAATAAAAAGAAGAATATTTATACCCCCTACTCTACCCCTCGTCGTATATTCATCAATTGGCACAACTGACGCTTAACACTGGATAAATATATATTCCCAAAAAAGTGACCGATCCCAAGCCAGTTATTTCTGGTAGGTGCGCCCTCACAATAACAGTACATTGAGTTAGTGGAAGATTACTTAGTTTTGCTTAAACTACCATATTAACATGATCTTGTATGCTTGTGGGGTCCTTGGGCAAGCACCCGTTGACCTTATGCATTAACACCAGTTCTGGCCTCTAATACTGTCTATTTTGCTGTGAAGTTGAAAAGTTCCTAACATGCAATACAGTTTATAAGAACATGTTCTCTCCAAATCACGACAAAACGAAAACTGACTTCAATGATGCTATCCCGGATTATTGATTTGTAGTGAGGAGGATTGGCATCAGGAAAAAGTTAAGTAAGCGAGAATAGTTCAATGATCATTCTCAACGTATCAAACTTCAACACCTACTAAAAATTTACAATTATGAAGGAGGATAAAGCAAAAAAAGACAGTCATTGATCTTTAACCCCCCGTGTATAATAATAAAAATATTTAGTTAACAATGGAATTTAAATATATAAGAGACACAAAGGCCGATGGTCCAGTGCCCAACGAGAAGCCGGGTAGGGTTATTAGCCTTGGCTCCCCCTTTTTGTTGAATCTTGCAAAAAATTTGAGATTTAAAACAAGAATATATAGTAACTGGTAGCAAAAACAAAAAATGGAAATTTCTTGTTATTATTAACTTTGCCGATCATGATAATAAGTTGAAATTCACTTAATACAAGAATGTTTTTAACGAAAATGATAAAACTGTGTGCAAATATGCAGCTTTATGCACAAAATTAACAGAGGTTTACGGCACTGGGTTTCAATGTTTATGTATATATGGTTTTGTGTATCCTCTATGTTTCATGTTTGCATAGGTGTTTTTTGTTTTTCTCTTTTTTTAATATCCAGCATTTTTATTGGGGGGCAAGAGGGCTTCATATCCGGATAGTCAAGGGGCATAAGCTGAGTAATATTTTTTTCCAACTGGATCAGAGGGGGGGGTGCAACTGCCCCTTACCCTTGCCGCCCCCCAAAACACGACGCGCCTGCTACTTAGCAATATAGCAAATTTACTGATGTTGAATTATACCAAAATATTCGTAAATTTAGTTTAAAGTAGCCTAGTGCTCAACACTCTATGCACTGCCTCCGTTATAAAGGAAAGCATGGCTAAGTCGTATCAAACAGTTCGTGGTAACGAACTGTAGGTACCGAAGCGACCCAGCTCAGTAGTAGGCTAACCGAAACTCTACAATACTTAATTTTGATACCAATCGACACATCAAAAGAATCAGATTTTAATGCTGATTTGAAATATATATATGTTTCATCAAGTTCAGTCTTATCCATAAAAAGTTACCCGCCTGATAAAATTTGCCTGAGTTTCGTGGTAACGAACTTTAAGCAAGAAGCAACCCGGCTAAATAGTAACCGAAACTCTAAAAACCGAAATTTTGATACCAACAGATACATCAAAAGAATCATATTTTAATGCTTATTTGAAATATATAAAGTTTCATCAAGTTCAGTCTTATACATCAAAATTACCCGCCTGAGAAAATTGGCCTGATTCTCGAAAAACGGAGGAAACACCCTCTAACAGCTATAAAACCTTAATGAAAATCACACCGTGAGATTCCGCATATCAGAGAACCCTACTGTAGTGGTATCAAGCTACTATCTGCAAAAATATGGAATTTTGTATTTTTTGCCGGAAGAAAGATCACGGATGCGTGTTTATTTGTTTTTTTTGTTGGTTTATTTTGTTGTTTTTTTTTTCCCAGGGGTGATCATGTCGAGCCAGTGGCCCTAGAATATCGTAGAAGGGCTCATTCGAACCTGAATTAAAAGTCCTAGTGCCCTTTTTAAGCGACCAAAAAAATGGAGGGCAACTAGGCCCCCTCCCATGGTCTTTTTTTCCCATAGTCACCTGATCAAAATTTTGAGATAGCCATTTTGTTCAGCATGGTCGAAAATATAATAAATATGTCTTTTAGGATGACTTAATTACCCAAAGTCCCCGGGGGGGCTAAAAATTATGAGCTTTGCCCAATGTTTACATATAGTATTGTTTATTGGGAAGTATACATACGTTTTCAGGGGAGATTTTATCTGGTAGTGGGGGGGGGGGTCGTAGCCTTATGTGGGGGGACCTTTCCATGGAGGAAGTTTTTATAGGGGAAGGGACTTTGCTATGAAGGGGGTGCCAGATTTCCCAGCATTATTTAAAAAAACGATCAGAAATTAGAAAAAAAACAAGTTTTTCAACTGAAAGTAAGCAGCAACATCAAAACTTAAAACGAACAGAAAATATTACGTATATTATTGGGTTCACCCCCTAGTCAATACCTCGCTCTTTAAGCCAAAGATTTTTTAGAACTTTCATAAGAGCTATTTATTCTAATTAACGGCCTTTGTGATTAAGGGGTCATTTTTAAAGAATTGGAACAAAACTCGAACTTTAGCGTAAAGAGTGAGGTATTGACTAGGGAGCGAACCCCCTAATTTACGTATTAAAAATATATGAAAATAGAAGTTCGTTATGTAAGTTAATTCGTAAGTTACGTATATTTATTACTAACAAAAACATTAGTAAATAAAATTAAAGAACTTTCGAGAAAGCCATTTAACCGAATAAAAGTAAAATTATTATGCAAATTTTGTTTTAACTATTTATGTACGGTGAGCCAAAATCAAAACCTGCATTAATTCAAAAACGTTCAAAAATTAAATAAAAACAACAAGTTTTTTTTAACTGAAAGTAAGAAGCAACTTTAAAACTTAAAACGAACAGAAATTATTCTGTATATGAAAGGGGCTGTCCCCTCCTCTGTTTGAAAAGTGATTTTTCTCGTTACTGTTAATCTTCTGAGAGGAGACTGTTAATCTTCTGAATAGGGTTATCAGCTATTTTGATTCAAATAATGAAGGTTTCGTTTTGACCCGAGGCAAAATTTGTTAGCTATCAGGCTATTTTTTAAAATTTCCATAAATCTGTCTTCGCAATAAATTTTTACCATTAGTATTCGGCAAAATAATTTCTGAATCAGCTTCAAGTGACAATTCTTCCTTTTTTGACATATTTTCTTCAAAACATTTTCTTAAATTTTTGATTACTATGAGCTGCCGTTTGTTCTTTGGTAGGTTACAGTGGATACCGCAACCATGATTGACTTTACCTTTTTTGCCTAATTTTTGTAATTTTTTGGGAGATTTTTTTAAAATATAAGATGCTAATGAGGAATTTTACGAAGATAATGATCAAAACACATCCTAAGTAAGTATCTCGAGTATACGACTAAAATTTGTGTTAGGAGAATTACAATACTAATGCCAAAATACAGAAACAAATTTAAATAAGACTCTCTCAAAAACTAAAAAAAAAACTAATACAAAAACATAAAACTTTTATGAGGAAATGAAGCTAAGGCTCTTTCCCAGTTTTTATAATTTTTTATGTGGTCTTTGAGTTTTGAATTTAAATGAGTAAGAAGTAAATGAGAAGGAAAACAATAAATCGACGTGTCATAATTGTTTGAAATATTAAGATACTACTTGCATTATTCCGTATATTATTAAAAAAACTTCACTGATTTTAACGGCTTGCCTCATTACGTTACACAAACAAAAAATTGTAGTGTTTTTCAGCAATCTTAGCTTTTACTATGGAAATTATAATATTTTATATTTTAAACTTTTATAATAGAAAAATAAAATATTTCTGCACAGTATATTTGTTATGTGATGTTGCAACTTCTTCATTGCTCTTTTATCAGTGCATAGTATAGCAACGGCCCGATTACACAACTTATTTACAGCCCCTAATAAAGCTCTTTGGAAATATAATATAAATATAATTAGAACATAAAAATGGAGGAGATAAAAAAATTTTTGTCTTTGGAAAACATTCAAAATATGGCTTTTTTATATTTCCGGTTATAGACAGGTGCCTTATAACTGGTAACCAAAATGTCATACTATTGTTATAATTATTAGGTTAGCTAGCATGATCTCGCTTTGCGTTATAAAATAGGCTGTCAAGGGTATCAGTCCAAAAATGGTGTATGTTTCTTCATGTTATTTCTACTTATTCCATATTAATTTTCTTTTTTTCGGCATTTCAAACCTTTTTTTTTACTTTTTTATATTACAGTATAATTAAATTCTATACTACTATCAGAATGATATCTCACTTTCTCCATCTAACTTCTTATTTACTGTTATATATGATCATATAATTATATTTATTTTATTATCTGAAGGGTTTCTTTTTTAGTATCACAACCTTTTTTGCCGTTACTCCGTGGTAACAAAGATTTTAGTAGAAATAGATGCTCTAGGTCCAAAAATTCAGCCTAGACAAGATCAGCATCTCTGCAAATTAGTATCAGTAATTAGTATCAAATTAGTATCATCTCTGCAAATTAGTATTAATTAGTCTTAAATTTCATCACAATTACCAAGAATTGCAAACTGTTTGACCTTTTCCGAAAACGTTTTCTCCATTGTTCAAGCATCAAAACTATGTTTTAATATTTCAAAGTTTTGCTATATATAACTTTTAATATTGTAAAAAATAAAAAAAAATTAATATTTTAACTATTTAAAAGCTTTAATTTTTTTTAGGGCTCATTGTTGCCCTAAAAAGCAGAGAACATCAATTTTCGTACAGCGTACTGTACAGCATACAATAAAAGAGATTGATGTGAGAAAAGAACTTTTGTTAAGACAAAAAAAAGAAGTAAAATCATTTTGGCACAGAGAAGCAACTTTTAAGTCTCATTATACCTAATTCCGGACAGAATTTGAATTTCGTGTCGGCAGCTGGATTTTATGTCACCAGATGAAAAACATGTCTGTATGTTAGTAATATTTAGTTCATCGCTGCTTCGGATCACTGTTGAAAATGCACCTCTTTCGCTGAAAACATATTATTCCCCTTGTGAATTTGTAATCCTTGTCAACTGATTTCTTGTAGTAACCAAAACTCTAGATAACGGACTTCTGAAATCAATATATATGTCACAATGAGACAAGACCAGTTACTTGATCATACGCTTAGGTTTTCTCCAATGAATCTGGGAAATTTGTTGAGCTGGGGGAATGAAACTCTTAGGAATGGGTCTAAATTCTCCATTTGGTCACACCTAAACTATCTTGACCAGACATGCATCAACAGAATCAAATTCTAAACTGGAATTCAAATTTATAAAATTTATTAATTTTAAATTGAATCGTCAAAAGGCTATTTTTGATTGAATTGTCACATTTATTTGTCACCCACTGGGATTTTAGAAATGATGGAGGTAATTGATGAAATGATTGGTTAAATAATCTTACTGCAACATATCAAATTGTTCATAATAATGAGCTGTAAGTAAAGATTGACTCGTGGCAATACTAAACGAAACTCTAAAAAAAGGAATTTTGAGTACAATATACACATCAAAAGAATCATTTTTGTATAGTGATTCCAAATATGAAAAATTCTTTAAGTTTAAAGTTATCCCCAAAAGGCTACTAATCTAAGGACATTTTTCTATTTTTTGAAAAAGGGGAAAACTTCTTGATGAAAATTCCACCATCAAATTCAGCATAGTAAGTCCTATCTAGAAAAAGAAAATTATGAAATTTTTTGTGTTAATTAGTTTTTATTTTTCTTCCCCAGGGATGATCATATGGACTCAATGGTCCTAGAGCATCAGGAGAAGGCTCATTAGAAAGGATATTTAAAGTTCTTGTGCCCTTTTACAGAAGCAAAAAAATTGTCGCGGTGCAAAACAATAATTTTGGACAAGAGCCAAAAAGCTATCGAGTCAAAATTCTGAGATAGCCGATCGACTTAAAATTATCGAAAATAAAAATATATTTTGAGCTTCTCAGTTTCAGAGGCGTTAATGCCACCCGGTGGCGCACCCGGTGGTTGGAAATTAATATTTGATTTCGCTAATCTCTACCATCTTCATTCCCGAGAATATAATTGGACTAATCCTGTAACATAGTTGCTAGAAGGGATAGCTCTCCCTTACTGTGGAATTTTTTTTTCCTTTGTAACATAAAAGACTGTATTCACATGCTCATTCCAAGAAAAGATAGAAAGGTGGGAAAGGGATATCATGAGTGTCGCCCGGGAATTTCCCAGTGGGAGGGGGCACAAGGGCTACCAGGAGCTTTGCATTCAGCAAGACTTAAATGGAGTTATTTCTCATTTTCATATTTATATACATTCTTTTGTCTTCTTTTTCTCCAAAGGGAACTGCTCTCATCCCCCCAGCTTCACTGCCAGAGTTACTGGCGTACATCTTTGTGCAGAAATATACTGTGCAGAATTTTTTTTATTCTTTAAAAAAATAGAGTTGTGAGAAAGAGTCTAACTTTAGCGTAAAGGGCGAGGCGTTGAGGAGGGGTCAGCCCCTTTCAAATAAAGAATAATATCTGTTCGTTTTAAATTTTAATGTCGCTCCTTACTTTCAGTTAAAAAAAAACTAGTTTGTCTATTTAATTAATGCAGGTTTTGATTTTGGCTCACCGTACATGAATAATTAAAAAAAATGTGCATATTAATTTTTCTTTTATTTGGTCAAATGGCTTTCTCGAAAGTTGTTTTATTTTATTTACGAACGTTTTATTAGTAATAAATATACGTAACTTACGAATTAACTTACGTAATGAACTTCTATATTTATAAATTTTTAATACGTGTATTAGGGGGTTTACCCCCTAGTCAATAACTCGCTCTTTACGCTGAAGTTCGAATTTTGTTCCAATTCTTTAAAAATGACCACTTAATCACAAAAGCCGTTAATTAGAATAAATAGCTGTTATGAAAGTACTAAAAAATCTTTGGCCTGAAGAGCGAGGCATTGACTAGGGGGCGAACCCAATCATATAAGTAATAATTTCTGTTTGTTTTAAGTTTTGATGTTCCTCCCTACTTTCAGATAAAAAAACTTGTTTTTTCTATTTAATTTTTGTTAATTTTTGAATTAATGCAGGTTTTGCTTTTGGCTCACCGTACATGAATAATTAAAAAAAATGTGCATATTAATTTTTCTCTTATTTGGTTAAATGGCTTTCTCGAAAGTTGTTTTATTTTATTTACGAACGTTTTATTAGTAATAAATATACGTAACTTACGAATTAACTTACGTAATGAACTTCTATATTTATATATTTTTAATACGTGTATTAGGGGGTTTACCCCTATTCAATACCTCGCTCTTTACGCTGAAGTTCGAATTTTGTTCCAATTCTTTAAAAATGACCCCTTAATCACAAAGGCCGTTAATTAGAATAAATAGCTGTTATGAAAGTACTAAAAAATCTTTGGCTTAAAGAGCGAGGCATTGACTATGGGGCGAACCCAATCATATAAGTAATAATTTCTTTTTGTTTTCAGTTTTGATGTTGCTCCTTACTTAAAGTTGAAAAATGAACTTCTATATTTATATATTTTTAATACGTGTATTAGGGTGTTTACCCCCTAGTCAATAACTCGCTCTTTACGCTGAAGTTCAAATTTTGTTCCAATTCTTTAAAAATGACCACTTAATCACAAAAGCCGTTAATTAGAATAAATAGCTGTTATGAAAGTACTAAAAAATCTTTGGCCTAAAGAGCGAGGCATTGACTAGGGGGCGAACCCAATCATATAAGTAATAAATTGTGTTTGTTTTAAGTTTTGATGTTGCTCCTTACTTTCAGTTTAAAAACCTTGTTTTTTCTATTTAATTTTTTTAAATTTATGAATTAATGCAGGTTTTGATTTTGGCTCACCGTCCATGAACAATTAAAAAAAATGTGCATATTAATTTTTCTTTTATTTGGTTAAATGGCTTTCTCGAAAGTTGTTTTATTTAATTTACGAACGTTTTATTAGTAATAAATATATATAACTTACGAATTAACTTACGTAATGATCTTCTATATTTATATATTTTTAATACGTGTATTAGGGGGCTTACCCCCTAGTCAATACCTCGCTCTTTACGCGGAAGTTCGAATTATGTTCCAATTCTTTAAAAATGACCACTTAATCACAAAAGCCGTTAATTAGAATAAATAGCTGTTATGAAAGTACTAAAAAATCTTTGGCCTAAAGAGCGAGGCATTGACTATGGGGCGAACCCAATCATATAAGTAATAATTTCTTTTTGTTTTAAGTTTTGATGTTGCTCCTTACTTAAAGTTAAAAAATCTTGTTTTTTTTATTTAATTTTTTTAAATTTTTTAATTAATGCAGGTTTTGATTTTGGCTCACCGTACATGAATAATCAAAAAAAATGTGCATATTAATTTTTCTTTTATTTGGTTAAATGGCTTTCTCGAAAGTTGTTTTATTTTATTTACGAACGTTTTATTAGTAATAAATATACGTAACTTACGAATTAACTTACGCAATGAACTTCTATATTTATATATTTTTAATACGTGTATTAGGGGGTTTACCCCCTAGTCAATACCTCGCTGTTTACGCTGAAGTTCGAATTTTGTTCCAATTCTTTAAAAATGACCACTTAATCACAAAAGTCGTTAATTAGAATAAATAGCTGTTATGAAAGTACTAAATAATCTTTGGCCTAAAGAGCGAGGCATTGACTAGGGGGCGAACCCAATCATATAAGTAATAATTTCTGTTTGTTTTAAGTTTTGATGTTGCTCCTTACTTTCAGTTAAAAAACCTTGTTTTTTCTATTTAATTTTTTTAATTTTTGAATTAATGCAGGTTTTGATTTTGGCTCACCTTACATGAATAATTAAAAAAAATGTGCATATTAATTTTTCTATTATTTGGTTAAATGGCTTTCTCGAAAGTTGTTTTGTTTTATTTACGAACGTTTTATTAGTAATAAATATACGTAACTTACGAATTAACTTACGTAATGAACTTCTATATTTATATATTTTTAATACGTGTATTAGGGGTTTACCCCTAGTCAATAACTCGCTCTTTACGCTGAAGTTCGAATTTTGTTCCAATTCTTTAAAAATGACCACTTAATCACAAAAGCCGTTAATTAGAATAAATAGCTGTTATGAAAGTACTAAAAAATCTTTGGCCTAAAGAGCGAGGCATTGACTAGGGGGCGAACCCAATCATATAAGTAATAATTTCTGTTTGTTTTAAGTTTTGATGTTGCTCCTTACTTTCAGTTAAAAAACCTTGTTTTTTCTATTTAATTTTTTTAAATTTTTGAATTAATGCAGGTTTTGATTTTGGCTCACCGTACATGAATAATTAAAAAAAATGTGCATATTAATTTTTCTCTTATTTGGTTAAATGGCTTTCTCGAAAGTTGTTTTATTTTATTTACGAACGTTTTATTAGTAATAAATATACGTAACTTACGAATTAACTTACGTAACGAACTTCTATATTTATATATTTTTAATAGGTATATTAGGGGGTTTACCCCCTAGTCAATACCTCGCGCTTTACGCTAAAGTTCGAATTTTGTTCCAATTCTTTAAAAATTACCCCTTAATTACAAAGGCCGTTAATTAAAATAAATAGCTCTTATGAAACTACTAAGAAATCTTTGGCCTGAAGAGCGAAGTATTGAATAGGGGGCGGACCCAATCATATACGTAATAATTTCTGTTTGTTTTAAGTTTTGATGTTGCTCCTTACTTAAAGTTAAAAAATCTTGTTTTTTTTATTTAATTTTTTTAAATTTTTGAATTAATGCAGGTTTTGATTTTGGCTCACCGTACATGAATAATTAAAAAAAATGTGCATATTAATTTTTCTCTTATTTGGTTAAATGGCTTTCTCGAAAGTTGTTTTATTTTATTTACGAACGTTTTATTAGTAATAAATATACGTAACTTACGAATTAACTTACGCAATGAACTTCTATATTTATATATTTTTAATACGTGTATTAGGGGGTTTACCCCCTAGTCAATACCTCGCTGTTTACGCTGAAGTTCGAATTTTGTTCCAATTCTTTAAAAATTACCACTTAATTACAAAAGTCGTTAATTAGAATAAATAGCTGTTATGAAAGTACTAAATAATCTTTGGCCTAAAGAGCGAGGCATTGACTAGGGGGCGAACCCAATCATATAAGTAATAATTTCTGTTTGTTTTAAGTTTTGATATTGCTCCTTACTTTCAGTTAAAAAACCTTGTTTTTTCTATTTAATTTTTTTAAATTTTTGAATTAATGCAGGTTTTGATTTTGGCTCACCTTACATGAATAATTAAAAAAAATGTGCATATTAATTTTTCTATTATTTGGTTAAATGGCTTTCTCGAAAGTTGTTTTGTTTTATTTACGAACGTTTTATTAGTAATAAATATACGTAACTTACGAATTAACTTACGTAATGAACTTCTATATTTATAAATTTTTAATACGTGTATTAGGGGGTTTACCCCCTAGTCAATAACTCGCTCTTTACGCTGAAGTTCGAATTTTTTTCCAATTCTTTAAAAATGACCTCTTAATCACAAAGGCCGTTAATTAGAATAAATAGCTCTTATGAAAGTACTAAAAAATCTTTGGCCTGAAGAGCGAGGCATTGACTAGGGGGCGAACCCAATCATATAAGTAATAAGTTCTGTTTGTTTTAATTTTTGATGTCGCTCCTTACTTTCAGTTGAAAAACCTTGTTTTTTCTATTTAATTTTTTTAAATTTTTGAATTAATGCAGGTTTTGATTTTGGCTCACCGTACATGAATAATTAAAAAAAATGTGCATATTAATTTTTCTCTTATTTGGTTAAATGGCTTTCTCGAAAGTTGTTTTATTTTATTTACGAACGTTTTATTAGTAATAAATATACGTAACTTACGAATTAACTTACGTAATGAACTTCTATATTTATATATTTTTAATACGTGTATTAGGGGGTTTACCCCCTATTCAATACCTCGCTCTTTACGCTGAAGTTCGAATTTTTTTCCAATTCTTTAAAAATGACCTCTTAATCACAAAGGCCGTTAATTAGAATAAATAGCTGTTATTACAGTACTAAAAAATCTTTGGCCTGAAGAGCGAGGCATTGACTATGGGGCGAACCCAATCATATAATTAATAATTTCTTTTTGTTTTAAGTTTTGATGTTGCTCATTACTTAAAGTTAAAAAATGAACTTCTATATTTATATATTTTTAATACGTGTATTAGGGGGTTTACCCCCTAGTCAATACCTCGCTCTTTACGCTGAAGTTCGAATTTTTTTCCAATTCTTTAAAAATGACCTCTTAATCACAAAGGCCGTTAATTAGAATAAATAGCTGTTATGAAAGTACTAAAAAATCTTTGGCCTGAAGAGCGAGGCATTGACTAGGGGGCGAACCCAATCATATAAGTAATAAATTGTGTTTGTTTTAAGTTTTGATGTTGCTCCTTACTTTCAGTTTAAAAACCTTGTTTTTTCTATTTAATTTTTTTAAATTTATGAATTAATGCAGGTTTTGATTTTGGCTCACCGTCCATGAACAATTAAAAAAAATGTGCATATTAATTTTTCTTTTATTTGGTTAAATGGCTTTCTCGAAAGTTGTTTTATTTAATTTACGAACGTTTTATTAGTAATAAATATATATAACTTACGAATTAACTTACGTAATGATCTTCTATATTTATATATTTTTAATACGTGTATTAGGGGGCTTACCCCCTAGTCAATACCTCGCTCTTTACGCGGAAGTTCGAATTATGTTCCAATTCTTTAAAAATGACCACTTAATCACAAAAGCCGTTAATTAGAATAAATAGCTGTTATGAAAGTACTAAAAAATCTTTGGCCTAAAGAGCGAGGCATTGACTAGAGGGTGAACCCAATCATATAAGTAATAAATTCTGTTTATTTTAAGTTTTGATGTTGCTCCTTACTTTCAGTTAAAAAACCTTGTTTTTTCTATTTAATTTTTTTAAATTTTTGAAATAATGCAGGTTTTGATTTTGGCTCACCGTACATAAATAATTAAAAAAATGTGCATATTAATTTTTCTTTTATTTGGTTAAATGGCTTTCTCGAAAGTTGTTTTATTTTATTTACGAACGTTTTATTAGTAATAAATATACGTAACTTACGAATTAACTTACGTAATGAACTTCTATATTTATAAATTTTTAATACGGGTATTAGGGGGTTTACCCCCTAGTTAATACCTAGCTCTTTACGCTAAAATTCGTATTTTTTACCAATTCTTTAAAAATGACATCTTAATCACAAAGGCCGTTAATTAGAATAAATAGCTGTTATGAATGTACTAAATAATCTTTGGCCTGAAGAGCGAGGTATTGACTATGGGGCGAACCCAATCATATAAGTAATAATTTCTGTTTGTTTTAAATTTTGATGTTCCTCCCTGCTTTCAGATAAAAAAACTTGTTTTTTCTATTTAATTTTTTTAAATTTTTGAATTAATGCAGGTTTTGATTTTGGCTCACCGTACATGAATAATTAAAAAAAATGTGCATATTAATTTTTCTCTTATTTGGTTAAATGGCTTTCTCGAAAGTTGTTTTATTTTATTTACGAACGTTTTATTAGTAATAAATATACGTAACTTACGAATTAACTTACGTAATGAACTTCTATATTTATATATTTTTAATACTTGTATTAGGGGGTTTACCCCCTAGTCAATACCTCGCTCTTTACACTGAAGTTCGAATTTTGTTCCAATTCTTTAAAAATGATCATTTAATCACAAAAGCCGTTAATTAGAATAAATAGCTGTTATGAAAGTACTAAAAAATCTTTGGCCTAAAGAGCGAGGCATTGACTAGGGGGCGAACCCAATCATATAAGTAATAAATTGTGTTTGTTTTAAGTTTTGATGTTGCTCCTTACTTTCAGTTAAAAAACCTTGTTTTTTCTATTTAATTTTTTAAAATTTTTGAATTAATGCAGGTTTTGATTTTGGCTCACCGTACATGAATAATTAATAAAAATGTGCATATTAATTTTTATTTTATTTGGTTAAATGGCTTTCTCAAAAGTTGTTTTATTTTATTTACGAACGTTTTATTAGTAATAAATAAACGTAACTTACGAATTAGCTTACGTAATGAACTTCTATATTTATATATTTTTAATACGTGTATTAGCGTGTTTACCCCCTAGTCAATACCTCGCTCTTTACGCTGAAGTTCAAATTTTGTTCCAATTCTTTAAAAATGACCTCTTAATCACAAAGGCCGTTAATTAGAATAAATAGCTGTTATGAATGTACTAAAAAATCTTTGGCCTGAAGTGCGAGGTATTGACTAGGGGGCGAACCCAATCATATAAGTAATAATTTCTGTTTGTTTTAAGTTTTGATGTTCCTCCCTACTTTCAGATAAAAAAACTTGTTTTTTCTATTTATTTTTTTTAAATTTTTGAATTAATGCAGGTTTTGATTTTGGCTGACCGTACATGAATAATTAAAAAAAATGTACATATTAATTTTTCTTTTATTTGGTTAAATGGCTTTCTCGAAAGTTGTTTTATTTTATTTACGAACGTTTTATTAGTAATAAATATACGTCACTTACGAATTAACTTACGTAATGAACTTCTATATTTATATATTTTTAATACGTGTATTAGGGGGTTTACCCCCTAGTCAATACCTCGCTCTTTACGCTGAAGTTCGAATTTTGTTCCAATTCTTTAAAAATGACCACTTAATAACAAAATCCGTTAATTAGAATAAATAGATGTTATGAAAGTACTAAAAAATCTTTTGCCTAAAGAGCGAGGCATTGACTAGGGGGCGAACCCAATCATATAAGTAATAATTTCTGTTTGTTTTAAGTTTTGATGTTGCTCCTTACTTTCAGTTAAAAAACCTTGTTTTTTCTATTTAATTTTTTTAAATTTTTGAATTAATGCAGGTTTTGATTTTGGCTCACCGTACATGAATTAAACAGAAATAATAAGTTCTGTTTGTTTTAAGTTTTGATGTCGCTTCTTACTTTCAGTTGAAAAACTTTTTTTTATTATTATTTAATTTCTGATCGATTTTTAAATAATGCTGGGAAATACGGCGCCCCCTTCATAGCAATATCCCTTCCCCCATGAAACTTACTCTATGGAAAGTTCCTCCCACATAACCCCTGACCCAGCCCCCACTACCAGAATAAATCCCCCCTGAAAACGTCTGTATACTTTCCAATAACCAATACTATATGTAAACATTGGGTAAAGTTCATAACTTTCAGCCCTTTCCCCAGGAACTTTGGAGGATTAAGTCATCCTAAAAGCCATAGTTATTATTTTTTCGACCGTGCTGAACAAAAATGGCTATCTCAAAATTTTGATCGGGTGACTTTGGAAAAAAATGAGCGTGGGAGGGGCCTAGTTGCCCTCATTTTTTTTTGGTAGGGCTCTACAGTAGGGTTTTCTGATACGCATAATCGGATGGAGGGATTTTCATTAAGATTCTTTAGCTTTTAGGGGGTGTTTCCCCCTTTTTTTGAAAATCAGGCAAATTTTCTCAGGCGCGTAACTTTTGATGGGCAGGACTAAACCTGATCAAACTTATATATTTGAAATCAGCATTAAAATCTAATTCTTTTTATGTATATATTGCTATCAATATTTCCGTTTTTTAGAATTTCGTTTACTATTGAGCCGGGTCGCTCCTTACTTACAGTTCGTTACCACAAACTGTTTGATCAGATAGCTTTCAGGATTGATCTAGATTAATCCCCGTAACCTGAACGAGGAAACAACGTGTACGGGTAAGTTAGTAAACTAATAATCGGGTTTCGCAAAAGCATGGGGATTTCCCAGTCTTTGGGGCTTCTACAGTAACATTCCCATGTATGGTAATAAATAGACAGTAGTGAAAAAATTCTTACTTGCCAAAACACGTTCTTAAATTCCATTGGACTTGAGGACTTAGACATATTCTAAGTCCTTATTCTGTCTTCACATCTAAGAAATAAATGAGAAACTATGCAACGCGGCAGGGCGTTATAATTGTATTTCAATTTTCACTGATATCAACGGCAAGCCTAATAACTTTTTGTAAATAAATATTATAATCATATTTGTACAATTGCAAGATTTATTGTAGATATCGAAATATTTAATGTTTGTAACTTTTTATGGTAGAAAATAAAATTTTCTGTTAAAAAGATTGTGTTATCGTAAATTTATTGCACTTATTTTACTGCATGCTGTCAATAGATAGATAGATAGATAGATAGATATTTATTGCAACAAAAAGCCTTTTCGGGCCATGGCAAAATAACAAAACAAAAATAAATACACAAAAAAAAACAAAAAAAAGCAAACATTAAATTACTCACAATTCATCAAAAAAGTTTCTCTATGTGCCATACCCACTCTTACAAATTTACCCAACCTTCTAAAATCATCAAAATTTCTACTTTTTAAAATTTTTTCAAGCCAATCCACCCCTCCAAAATCTGTTGAAAACAGTTCCCTCCTCAAATTTCTTAACTTCTGGCATATACCCATAAAATGGATGAGATCTTCCTCCTCTCCACACATATGACACTGGTAAGGACCATTTTTAATCCTATAATTCCCAATATATATCCTCCTTTCTCCAATACCCAAAAAATTACCACGAACCGAACTTACCTATCTTAAATCATCACTACTCATCCCTGCTTTAAAGTGAACTTCCTCCCTCCAAACCTCCTTTGCCAGCCCATACAGCCCCAGGGACGCCGAGGATGATTTCTGATTCTGCCACCTTTGAATTTCCTGCTCTATTAGTCTATCCTTTACTTTTTTGCAACTAGCCCCACTTCCACACCTAGCCCCTTCCCCTCATTCCAATACTCACTAAAACCACATCTATCAATAGTCTCTTTAACTCGGTTCGGCCTAGAACTTTTCCTGCCATCTACTAGCATCTCCTCATATGCATTCTTTACTAGCCTCCTACTAGGCAGATTTATAATCCTTTCTCAATAATTTACTATCCACACTAACCTTCCCACCCTTAATGATAACAAACCTAAATCACCTTTTAATACTACATGATTAAACTTATCACTAACCCCCATTAACCGCTTAAAATACATCAACTGTAACCTGTCTACCTTATCAGCCTTCTCCATACCCCACACCTCTAGTGCAAAAGACATTACGGAAGCTAGCTTAGTCTGGAATATCCTTTTTTGAAGCCTAAGGTCTGTCAGACCTACTTTCAAAACACTACTCTTTAAAACTAGCAATATAGCCCTAAGACCTTTACTAGCTACATAATCAATTTGCCCTTTCCACCTACCATTTGAAGTAAACTTGCATCCTAAATAAACAAAATCTTCAACTACTTTAAGCACTTCTTCTCCTACACTAAACCTTTCTTCTATATTTCCATGTTGTCGAAATGCCATAAGTACTGACTTTGTGATATTTAGGACCAAACACTTCTCATCTAGGTATGAGGACACCATTCCTAGCAGTTTTTGAAGGTCAGGCCCATCTTTAGCCACCAATACTATATCATCTGCAAATAACAGAGCGAACACCTGCATTGCAGACAGATTTAGAGTTGGGGCTCCCTGCCCTACCATATATTCTTCTATATCATTAAGATACAGGGAAAACAACCTAGGTGAAATTGTACAACCTTGTTTAACCCCTAACCTACTGACAATTGCCCTAGAGTTAAGACTTTCCTACCTTAAATACCATTCTAACAACCAAATACATTTTAACAACCAATCCTACAAAACGTCTCGGCAGCCCTAACTTTATAAGTCCTTCTACTAACAAATCTCGTGAAACTTCATCGAACGCACCTCGCAGGTCCAAAAAAGCTGCGTATAGCCTAACATCCCTTTTCTTCATATACTTCCTAATAAGCCCATACAAAATAAATATCTGATCTACCCCACTTTAATCCTCTCGAAACCCTACCTGAATTTCTATTAACTTATTTGATTCTTTAAGCCAACTATCTAATCTAGCCACTAACACTTTATAAAATAATTTACTAAGGCTATTTCCTAAATGAATCCCTCTATAATTCTTATGCAATGCTCGGTCTCCCTTTTTAAAAAGTAGTAAAACTATTGAAATATTCCACTGTTGAGGCCAAACCAACTTCCTAAGGACACTTGAAAATAACGTTGATAACAAAGGCAACAAATATACCCTAGACCACTTCCAGAGCCTTGTTGGGATGCCATCAACTCCTGGTGCTGAGGTCCCTCTCATCTTCTTTAGCGAATTCCATATTTCCTCACCTGTGAAAGGCTGCAGTAGTTTGTAATCTTCTTCCTTTAGAGGGAATTCCGCAAGGTTTTCGCCGACCACCCACCGACTCAGGCTATCCGTTTCCTCTCTTTCTGTCACCTTGCTTTCGATGAATTCTGGCCAACTTTCCGCCGGCGGGATACTCGTCTTGTCAGAAGCGTTTGTAACTGATTTTTTTATTATTTTCGAAAACTCATTCTTGTTACTATTCCTAAATTCCCTTTTCATTCTCTCTGCTTCCTCCTCTTGAAATTTATACTTCTTCACTTTTAACAGTTTCTTATACTTTGGCCCAAATAATACCCTAAAAGTAATTTCTGCGTGTTCCTTTTGTTTTGGCATCCCTGCGCTGTCACATTTGACATTCCTAGGAAACCCTTTCCCGCGTTAATCTCTTCATCTCTAAGATGTTCCTAGCTACACTATTATGGTTTCGATAGAAAATTAATTTATCTCTCTGACTTAAAGATAAGAGAAGCCTTATTTAAAAAAGGAACTGATACCCCCCCCCCCCCACCACCATAGACCTCAGGGCAAGGGTTGTAAGTTATGCCCTGGGGGCATATAAGGTTTTTTATAGAAAACGTTGTCGTAGAAACTTCAAAAAGGACTCATTCGATTGGAAATTGAAATGGCAATTGCCCTTTTTAGTAGTCGAAAGTGATTGGAAGGCAACTAACACCCCTTTCACGCCCACCATTTCCCCAAAAACAGCAAATCAAAGTTTTGAGATAGCCATTTTATTCACCACAGTTGAGAGTTCTGGACATTAGATCTTTGATCAGGAAACTCCCCCCACAGTCTTCAGGGCAAGGATTATAAGTTATACCCTGGGGAAATATAAGGCTTTTATTGAAAGCTTTGCCGTAGAAACTTGAAAAAGGGCTCATTAGATTGGAAATTCAAAGGACTAGTGCCCTATATAATAGTCAAAAGTTGTTGGAGGGCAGCTGACCCCCCTCTCAGGCCCACCATTTCCCCAAACTCATACAATCAAAATTTTGAGATAGCCATTTTGTTCAACGTTGTTGAAAGTTCTGGAGATTAGGTATTTGAGGATGACAACCCCTTCAAACCCCTCAGGGCAAGCGTTTTAAGTTATGCCCTTGGGGTATATAAGAATTTTATAGAAAGTGTTTTCATCAAAACTTCAAAAAGGGCTCATTCGATTGGAAATTCAAAAGGCTAGTGGCCTTTTTAATAGTCCAAAGTGATTGGAGGGGAACTCACACCTCTCTAACACCCACCATTTTCCCAAACACATCCAATCAAAATTTTGAGATAGACATTTTGTTCAACATAGTTGAAAGTTCCAGGAATTATGTCTTTGAGGATGAAACTCCCCCTACAGCCCTCAGGACAAAGCTTGTAAGTTATGCCCTGGGGGCATATAAGGTTCTTATAGAAAACGTTGTCATAAAATTTCAAGAGGGGCTCACTCGATTTCAACTTGAAAGGGCTAGTGCCCTTTTTAATAGTTGAAAGTAATTGGAGGGCAACTAGCACCCTCTGACACCCATCATTTCCCCGAGCACATGCAATCAAAATTCCGGGATATTCACTTTGTTCAACGTAGTTAAATGTTCTGGTAACCTAAATAATTTCTGAGACCACACTGGCTAATCATGATAAAACGAAAAAAGAGTAAAAAAGAGAAAAACGAGGACTATACAAGCCAGTGAAAAATGTGGACTAAAATGCAAACATTTCGGTCAACACCTCCGCTTGACCGTCCTCTGTGCAAGATAATAAAATAAAAATTACTAATAAAAATCCAAGGATACTATAAAAAAATTTAAATATAACTTAAATGTCACCTTCAAAAATTCTAATAAAATCCAGAACTATTTTAACAGCGGCAAAGACAAAACGAGCCCTATTATGGGCAGTAGTGTTTATAGGGTTTCATGTTCTTACGGCTGTCTCTATGTTGGAAGAACCCACCAGCAATTGGGGGAGAGATTGTTGGAACACAGGTCCTCAATCGACAAAGCTATGGAGCTATGCCAAAGGCCTGAGATTTTTTATTCCGCCTTGGCTCAGCATGTGTATGACAACCCACACCATTTCGTTTTATTCGATAACACCTCCAATGACCCATGTTAAAGGTCTCATACATGTTTTCAGGGAGGCAGTTGAGATAAAAAAAAAAGTATACTTACCAAAAGGTTGCTCTCAATAGAGACACGGGAGAAACCTATTTAAGCCCCATTTATAATAAACTAATTAATTCTGATCGTTTTTACTTAAATAGAAAAAAAATCACATTTTGCAACCTAACCTAATCTGTGATGATGTTTTACCTGGAAAGCTTTTAGCTTTTAAAAATGCTCTGTATAAATTAAAAAATTGAATTCTCATTCAGTACTGTATTTTTTCATTCAGCACATGTAATCAAAATTTTGAGAAATTCATTTTGATCAGCGTAGTTAAATATTCGGGTAACCTAAATAATTTCTGAGACCACACTGGCTAATCATGATAAAACTAAAAAACAGTAAAAAAGACAAAAACAAGGACTATACAAGCCAGTGAAAAATATGGACTAAAATGCAAACATTTCGGTCAACACCTTAGCTTGACCGTCCTCTGTGCAAGATAATAAAATAAAAATTACTAATAAAAATCTAAAGATACTATAAAAAAAATATATAAGTATAACTTAAATGTCATCTTCAAAAATTCTAATAAAATCCAGAACTATTTTAACAGCGGCAAAGATAAAACGAGCCCTATTATGGGCAGTGGTGTTTATAGGGTTTCATGTTCTTATGGCTGTTTCTATGTTGGAAGAACCCACCAGCAATTGGGGGAGAAATTGTTGGAACACAAGTCCTCAATCGACAAAGTTATGGAGCTATTCCTAAGGCCTGAGATTTTTGATTCCGCTTTGGCTCAACATGTGTATGACAACCCACACCATTTCGTTTTATTCGATAACACCTCCATTGACCCTTGTTAAAGGTCTCATCCAAGTTTTCAGGGAGGCAGTTGAGATAAAAAAAAGAAAGTAGATTCACCAAAAGGTTGCTCTCAATAGAGACACGGGAGAAACCTATTTAAGCCCCATTTATAATGAACAAATTAATTCTGATCGTTTTTACTTTAATAAAAAAAAATCACATTTTGCAACCTAACCTAATCTGTGATGATGTTTTACCTGGAAGGCATTTAGCTCTTAAAAATGCTCTGTATAAATTAAAAAATTGAATTCCCATTCAGTACTGTATTTTTTCATTCAGTTACCCTTTCACCGTTATATGGAAAGGGTCTTCAAATTTTAGTTGTGCTTTGTTTTAAGTTTTGAATTATTTTTTATTTTTTTTATAGTATCCTTGAATTTTTATTAGTAATTTTTATGTAATTATCTTGCACTAAGGACGGTAAAGCGGAGGTCCTGACCGAAATATTTGCATTTTAGTCCATATTTTTCACTGGCTTGTATAATCCTCGCTTTTCTCTTTTTTAGTATTGTTTCGTTTGTTCTGATAACCCCCTCAGAGCCCTCAGGGCAAGGGTTGTAAGTTATACCCTGGGGGCATATAAGAGTAGAAAGACCTTATTGACTACAAGGGGGACTCCTTATTTGGGCATAGAGTCCCTAGGGAGAACACCTGTGCTGTCAGTTCCACGCCCACACCAAATATGGGCATGGAATCCCCAGGGAGAATTATTGTGTAATCGAAGTGGGTAAATGCCCTCTTTTTTCCCAGGTCGATTTATTTGTTGTTGTTGTTTGGCCAAGTGCACGCTTGGGGCGAATGTTAATATCCAGGAATAGGAAACAGGGTCACGTATTTCCTTCTAGGTCAATCAGAGGCTTGCTTACATCTCCTTCTCGAGCAATTAGAGGCTCACTTACATATGGTTTTCCCCATTACATAACAATTCGCTCTTGGGATTTCATATATAACGGACATGCGTTGTGATTGAACATTCAGAAAGTATTGTGACACAATGGATAAAACACTTAATATTATCGACCAAGAAGCTTCATCTGCAATGATTAACAATGTGAGTACATTTTCATAGTTTATTTTCAAAATAAAATTATTTTCCATGGTCACCCTCCAGTATATCTAAGTAAATCCCCTCCCACTCCAATACAAAAACTACACAATGCTATCTTTATACTCGCTAGAAAACATAAAACATATTCTTTTTACCACATAAACCCCCTCAAAACCCCCACACTGTTTTTACAACAATAATTCTTGCAAATGGAATAATTCTCTTTTCGATTTCTTTTTACTACATAAACCCCCACAAAACCCCCCACACTGTTTTTACAACGATAATTCTTGCAAATGGAATAATTCTCTTTTCGATTTCTTTTTACTACATAAACCCCCTCAAAACCCCCCACACTGTTTTTACGCCGATAATTCTTGCAAATGAAATATTTCTCTTTTCGATAAATTCTTGCTTTTCTATATTGTGATCTAAAAGCGACCACTGACTTCTGTCAATTCTTGGACATTATGTCTCTCTTTTTTGACATAAAGCTCCGCGCAAGCTTATAAATAGTTTTGTCACCCCTTTTCCTGTTTTGTTCTATCATTAGCGGTTAGGTTAGGCAATCTAGGTTTTCAATGCTTTTTTACGTAATTCTGTGTTTGTCTGAAAATAGCGGAGAACTAATTTTGTCTGCAAAATTAGCGATAGATATTTAGGACATTGGAATTCTATATTCTATGTAAGAGCGAAACAAGTTATTCTCCAAAAATAATTGCTAACAATATTTTTATGACATTGCTGAAAAGGGGGGGAGGGGGATTGTTTTTCTCCATCAAATTAAAACGGTTTTTTTAAGACAATTGCAATTATTAAGCGCAAGACTACGCAATTTAGGCCTATAACCTGCTAGGCTAACAATCTTTTTATATTTTAAAAGCCTATAGACTGGGAACATTTAAAAAAAATTCTCAGCAAGGTAAAGATATGGGGCATTTCTCGCAAATTTTACCTTTTGCTTTGCTTTTGGCTTAGGGGGCTTCTTAGTGATAAATGCTTTATAAACAAAATTATGGTTATGGGCGTGGGGGTACTAATGCTCCTTCTGTAAAAAAAAGGGGGAAATTATTTTCCATACTAACTTTTTTCTCTTCTTTTTAAGGAAAATTGTGAAGAATTTATGCCCCCTCCAGCGAAGAGAGCGAGAGAGGACGAGGCAGCACCCGTGAAATCATCCATTATTAAGTATATTGGCCCTTACACGACCCCAAAGCAAAGCAGGAGGGATACAGGTCCATCTGCACTCCATGAACAATGTGAGAATGTGACTATCCCCACCCTACACGGACAAGATGCTGCCCCCTTTAACCCCTGTTATGCTGCAGTGCCTTCTGTGGTCCTATTACAATACAAAAATGCGCACCCTTCAAGCCACAGTCTGCAATCTGCAATCTGCAATGGCTGGACCTTCAAGACAAGCCATAGGCCAAACATCGGCTCCTTCTCACGCAATATCTGAGCTACCAGCTTCCTGTCACATGGTTGATCAATTTGAAGACGTTATTAAATTTTTTTTCAATCAAATAAGCTATTTTTTAGCTGTTAGAGAGCCTTTTACTTTTGTCTTTTCACTTTTTTGATTATTCAGGACCAGGTTATAGAAATATCTAACACAAAACTATTTTTCAACCTAATATAAACTTGTCAAAGACATTAAAATGTTATTTTTGCTATAATACCCCCCTCCCCCCACACCCATTGTTTTAAATTTCTCTACTCCCCCCTCCCTCAGAGATATCTAAATATAATGTAATTTTTTTTGCATGTCAAAGAAACCACTCTCTTTTTCTAATCTTTCCAATTTTCTCTGTCCCCACTGTTGCTATCTCTTTGCTATCTCATAATAATATTTTTAGGTAATTTCTAGTTTACTGCTATCTCACCATTTAAAACTCAAAATGCTATTTTTCGCTAAAATATTATAGTTTTAAGGGGCCTAGAAGTAAAACTTTCATTTCAACACTGTAAAAGTATGTCAGAGATGTTAAAAGACATTGTTCCCCCATTTTAAATCAGATCAATTATCGTATACATTCAGCCATCTGTATTCTCATAGTGAAGCCGAAAAGGGACACTATATCCCGGATATAATTTCCTCATAGAAAATTCTTTACGTTATAAACTGCTTTTATTTTAACACAATTCTCTATCGGAATGGCTATCAAGTAAAGACCACGGTTTTTTTCAAAAGCTTATTAGTTTCTACCTTTTCTTCCATCTTTTAGGACATTTCTTTTCGCTTTTTTTCAACACTGTAAAATTATGTCATAGATTTTAAAAGATATTTTCCCCCCACTCAATTTGATGGACAGAGATTATACCATTTATCTTTTACACATATGGATTCTAATTTGCATAATATTGTTGATAACTTTGAACCCTACAACTTGCCAAGATTTTGGGGAGACATTCAATAAGAGTTAACGGTTGCCCTTGAATTGTTTTTTCCTGAATATCTTGGAACAAAACAGACTGCTATTAACAATAATTAAGCTCATGAGTTCACAAATGCTGTAAGGAAGTAGAGAGAAACGACTTATGGTCTAACAATATTTTTTAGGACATTATGTAAACGGCTATATAGCGCCGCGGAGCCCGGGAAGCGCCGGTGGGCCCAGGAAGCGCCACGGGCCAGGAAAGTGCCGCGGGGAGCGCTGGGCCAGGTCAGAGGGGGAGCATTAAATAGTGGAAATTGGGGGGGGGGAGTTGTTTGAACAAAATCAAAACCTATTATGTATTGTAAATATCTTATATTAAGTTGTAACTTTCAGAATATCGATTGAGTAGGGAATTAAATGCTACTAAGCGCATTTTAAATAATAATAATTCAATTTAAAAACAGTAGGGGTGATTTGAACACTTTGAAAATAAGCTATTTTTCATTTATAGGTTGCATTGGTACCTTATTCCATGTCGCCGTCCTTATAAGTTGGAGAAGAAGACACACCTATCACCAATTCACCATGGTGTGGTAATTCACTGGAAATTCCAGATAATATTGAAGATTTTTTAAATGATTTTCTTTTAAATGTAGATAATAGCGCAGTTGGACAGGGGGACTTGAGTCCAAACACACTACAGCTTTTAAATGATTTTACAAATGAATTAACTGGGAACCCTCCCCCCAATGATAACCTACTTCCACTTCAAACAACTGAAGTGGATTCCCATACCCCAAATATTGAATAATGTGGAGGGGGTGTTGATGAAATACACGAGGGGGAGGGGGGTAATGTCCAATTGACACCATTTCCTGAATTTCAATTATCTAATACCATTTTGAATGCAATAGTTGTTTACACTGCGACTTTTGGGGATCCGTTTAATTCACTTATGGGGGGAAATTTTGTGTTTGACCCCGTAGAAATTTTGCATGAATATGTAGATAAAATTCGTGCACTGCTGGAGAACCAAATTCATTTATGGGGAGGGGGAGGGATTCAATTAAGGATGCAATTGTTTTAAAGGTGTTTTATGTAAATGAGGGGAAAAGCGAAGTTAACCACCATTATATACACTCCGAGATGCGCGTTATCTATCCGAATTTAGAAAATTTTGAGTGAGTTTTTTGCGAGTGGATAGGTAAAATTATTGCACATCTTGAGAACTATAACAAAAATCGAAGCGGCTCTGTAGTTCTTTATGTTGAAAATTTAAGCGTTAATATTTGTAAATTTAAGAAAGATTTTATTTTAAGAGGGGAGCATAGGGATAAGGGTGCAGTTTTAAAATATAATCCAGATTTAGTAGGTTGTCGAGGTGTCCAATGAATCCATTTTGAAACAGGTCAAAAATGTTTCAAGTACGCTTTCCTCCTGTCAGCTTTCCGACCACAGAAGTATGAAGCCTCAAAGATGAATTTAGATAACTGGGCTGTACATGGCAAGGAAGGGTCTAAATTTCCAATTGTAGATTTCTCTTGTTTAGAGGGAAAATACCCAGTAACACTAATATCCATTGATGTTTTTGAAATGGCTAATGCCCATTTAAATATCGGCGTTACTGTGGTTCAGTATGAAACTGAATTTGAAGATGGGGTTCGTTCTATAAAGAAGGGGGTGGTGTTTCCTGTAAGGGGCCCGTCAATTGAATTAGTCAAACGCTGGGTTTAGTTGTTGTACACACCACCATCTAGTGACCTTGCCAATTCAATTGGCCATTTTAATCCAATCACAGACATTAGTAGAGTTCTGGCAGAGGGTAAGAAAAGGGGGGAATGTTTCTACTGTCCGACATGCCTCTCTTTATTCCGTAGCGATATAAAACTACGGAATCATATGAAGCACTGTAGACGACATGGCTATCAGTCAGTGAAAACGGTTTCAGGGGATAGGGCCATTTTACGTTTTAAAAAATTCCAAAATGCCCTCCTCCATAGTAACAAAATATCTTTGGACTGTGAAGCTAAGCTGGTGGAGGCGAACGATCCTTGATTTTCAAACCGAATCAAAGAACACCTAGCTATTGCAGTGTCCTATGCCCATGCCCAAAGAGACAGTTCTAACACCATGCGGTTGTTAGAAATAGTAGAAACATTGGATGAGAAAGATTTCATGATCAAGGCACTGACTAAACTAATTGGCACCGCTAATGGCGCTATTTCTCATTTGAGAAATACGCATAATCCAATGGAATTGTCTGCAGAGGATCGTCTCGCGATTAAAAATAAAAAAATATGCTGGGTTTGTAAGGGGGAGT
The DNA here is from genome assembly GCF_049724085.1 of Artemia sp. Qi Xiang Cuo. NCBI lineage: Eukaryota > Metazoa > Arthropoda > Branchiopoda > Anostraca > Artemiidae > Artemia > Artemia sp. Qi Xiang Cuo. Next base: position 1,720,090 of record NW_028300808.1, read on the forward strand.
TTGTAGAGGGGGATAAGGGTACTAAAGGGAAAAGAGGGAGGAGGGGGAAAGTCAGAGATCATAATCACTTGTGGCAGGAAATATCCTCTGGGGGTAGTAATTTTAGACGGGTTGCGCATCAATCGTGTAACCTAAATGTTAGCCAGCAGTTTTTTATCCCTGTTTTTATCCACAATGCAAATTACGACTTAAAATTTATTTTACTGGCACGTATGCACAGGGAGGGAGGGGGAGTAGATAGTCTATGGGTAAATAATTCATTTACCTATAACATTATTCCCAAATCGGCCGAAAAGTTGTTGCTTCTCGAGCTGAAATGGCAGGCAGTGGATAATGGGCATACGTGTTGGAATAAAATCAGGTTTTTAGATTCTTTTAGTTTTTTTTCCCAAGGCATTGAGTCAATTGATTCAAGTGTAGAAAAGCGACAATTTTGATAGCTTTCCCTTGCTTAAACAGCACTTTTCAGACAGTGAAATGTATGATTTATTGACCTGCAAAGGTATATACGCATACGACTATTAGTGTTCTGGTGCTCGCTTAAGCGAGGTGAAACTACCTCCAATTGAAGCTTTTTTACAATGCACTGACCAGTAGTGAATGCACAGCCGAGGAGTATGAGTTTGCCAAGATGGTGCGGGCTAAGGGGAATTGTAAAAATGGGGGGGATTATTGTAGACTGTACTTGGCCAGTGACGTTTTAACTCTATTGGATATAGTCTGCAAGAACACAGACCAAATCTATTCAGAGTTCGGGTTAGATATATGATATTATTTTTCAACGCCACATTTGGTGATGGATTTTGATTTTTAAAATTAGTAGGGAGGAAATAGGCCTAATGAACGACGTAGATCAGCACATTTTTGTAAAGCGTTCAATAAGGGGAGGGTATATTGTTCATGGCCGTCGTGTTTTGTCGACCGATCCGAGTGGACGAAAGAACACCAGTGCTAAGTCAAATGCAGTGTTCTTGGACATAAACTCAATGTACCCCTGGGCAATGTCTCACTACTCTTTGCCGTGTGGTAACTATCAATGGCTTGAGAATCCTCCTTAGGTCCTCGACATCACCATTGTCAAGGACAATGGGCCACAAGGATGGTTCTTTGAAATTGACGGGCACATTCCACTGGCACTTCACGATTCAGTCAGAGATTTTGGTTTTCCCTGTATCAATTGACCTGTGAGCAGGGACTCACTGAGCCCCTACAATCGATCACTGGTCGAGGATATGGGGATGCACTGGACTCCCTCTAAACAAAAACTGATTGCTGATTTGGACCCTAAGGAGAATATCGTTGTTCACCATGTGCTTTTGCACTGGATGGTGAGCAATTGTTTCAAGATCATCAAAATACATAGGGTCCTGCAGTTCAATCAGAAACCATATTTAAAGACGTCAATTGTTTCGAATATTGGAAACCTATTGCCACTGACCTATCGAGAACAGAGTAAAAGAGTTTTATCATATCTCATGTTGGAAACTGGTGATTAAGTTCAAGTCGACAGCACAGGGAAACGAATTATAATTCAGGGAAAAATTTATAATCTAGTTGATTTAATTTGTGATATGGTAACGAATCGTAAAGGACTTTTATCATTTGGTAATAATCTATACACCTTTCTAAGTGTATCAAACTTCCCAAAAAGTCTTATTGGCAATAAGCAAATTCTAAAGAAACTAAGAGAATATAGTCCTCCTCCAATACCAACACCAACACCATTTGAAAAAGAAGAAGAAGATTCAATATTTGAAAATACTAGCAGCGCCACTGATTTTACAACACCTGTGGCTGCTAGTCAAAAGCGAAGACGAATTGATTCACCCTCCAGTGTGCAAAAGGGGAGTGGACATTACACTACGTGCTTGCGCTCAAAATGGATGCAGTTCTGAAAGGTGCATTTGCAAATATTGGTGAAGCGGGAAGTTTAAGTTCCCCCACAACGCTTTCTAAAGGTGTCTCCGGCACCAAATTGAAAAATGCAGAAGAGTATCTAGAGAATGAATCGAGTTACACACTGCATCGAAATCACAGGCTTCGCATTAAACAATATCGTCAAACTAAAGCCTTTTTCCCTCTGCATATAATGCAAACGGATCTTTTAACTTTAGACACAATTCAACGGCGTCACAATGCACCCAACAAATATATTCTGGTGGCAATCAGTGTCTCTGGTCGTTATGCCTATGCTAATCTATTATGGACTAAGAAATGTGTTGAAATTGCTCAGGCCATTATAAGTATCCATGAAGAAGATTGCTATAGAAAAATTGAATTAGATTCTGGTAGCGTATTTGTTAATCCCCACGTACAAAAGGTTCTATTGAAATATAATACATCACTTTATCATACTCACAGCCCGATAAAGGCTGCATTGGCTGAACGATTAATAAGAACGATTCGTCTATTAATTTCAAGATGTTCTACATTGAAAAACACATCTGCTTTTATTCATGATTTAGATAAGATCATGTGGATATATAACGATTGACCTCATCGATCTCTGTCCAACTCATGCCCCCGGGAAGTTCATTGCAGCAAAAATACATTTGATGCTTTCCTAATTCAATACTCCAATGATGAAAAAGAAAAAAAAATGTAAAGAAGAAATTCAATGTTGGTGATACTGTTCAAATCAATAGAACCAACAATATTTTTGAAAAGGAGGATTATTTATGGAGCACCGAACTTTTTAAAGTGTCCAAAATCCTGGACACCGAACCCACGACATATCGACTGCGAGACACCAAAGATGATGAGATTCTCGGTGGTTTTTAAGAATATGAATTGCATAAAGTTAGAAACACTAGTGAAATTTATCAAATTGAAAAGATATTAAAGAGTCGCACTCGTAGGGGCAAGAGACAGTTGCTTGTTCGCTGGCTAGGATACAGCTCAAATTTTGATTCTTGTGTCAGTGCTGAAGACATCAGCAATGCCCAATGATTTCTATGTGACTTTCATGTCCAATGTTTCTGATCCTCTCTACAATGACTTGAATAGAACAAGTGATTTTTGGACGAAACTCTCCCCCACCATCAAATTCGACGGCAAGTATGAAGTGGCTCTTGTCGACTGTATTCTCAAAAATACCTATGACATCCTGAGAAAAGATCGTAAATATGAAATAAAAATTAGACCCTATGATTGGCCACGACCACCCTCAAGTGATCAAGAAAAAATTCAAAACATCAATTGAAAGAATTATCCATATATTGAATTACCCTACGAGGAGTTCACCTGTATGAATGATTTATGTCGTTCTAACAATAAAAGAATTTCTGCTCGTAAAAAAGAAGCTTTTCATTTAAACTATTCAAAGGAGGAGGGTAAGATCTACAGTAGCTCACCTATTGCCAGCGAAAAGGTTATTCTAAATGATAACCTAAAGGATGTTCTTGGCTTTAAACTCAATATAATCAACGGTAAAAGTGCCGGAAACACTAATTTCATTTTTGCTGACTACCCGCCTGCCTTCTCCACGGACACTTGTATATTTGTCTACGCCTCATTTGTGGAAAGATCTCGGGTAGGTAACTCAAATGTTCCCCTCCTACGAGTTCTTGAACGAAAAACCAATCGAGAACATATTCACCACTACAATATAAAGCAACTGCAGTATATTCCCGTAAACACTTCCTATTTGGAACTCTGTCAGTTAACACTAAGAACTGAATTATGTGATCCCATAGCAATTTCAAAAGGTTTGGCTATGATTACATGCAATTTTCGTCCCATCGTTCAACAACAAGATGTCTAATAGAAAAGTGGTATTCACTTGTCCTGATATTGACTGCTATGTTAATACTCTTGGCCCAAGACAACAGGGCAATTGAATGGACTACTACAAGGTTCGTACTACAATGTCTGGCTCTGGTCTTGGCAGCTGGTTTGCTAAGCTTTTTCGCTCTTCACTACCACTGGCTAGAAAATATATTGTATCAGCTGTAACATATTTTGCGTCTTCTACACTATACAATTGGGGTTTTGGCAAGGATTGAAAAAAAAGAGCTACGGAAAATCTAAGATCCAGTGCGTGAACCCTTGGCGAGAGATTAAAACAAAATGGTAAAGGTTTAAAAAGGTCTAGAAACAATGCATCACTCATCAGTCTCCACTCAGGTTGGAAACGAAAGACATCATCCCTCTTTTCAAAGAAAAGAAGGAAAAAGCCGACACGTAGTGTAAACAGAAGAAGAAGCTCCAGGAAGAGAATTGTTAGATCAAAACTAGATTTCTTTTCCTAAGATGTCCTACCTACCGCATAAGGATTCTCGACCTTCAATCACCGCCTCATTGAATCTATTCAATACTGAAAATGATGATGTGAGTGTCAAGCATGGATTCTATGAACAATTTCATCTTCAACAACCCCTCTCTGATACTATACACTTTCAAATTTATTCCAATGAAGACTACTTTATGGACATGTCTTCAAAATTTATAGATTTACAAATGAAAGTCCGGAAATCCTATAATACACTGCAAATTTAAGCCGATGGAATATCCTATGAAAAGTGTATATTACATAGTTTATTTCGTCAAATCTTTGTCTACATCAATGGTATACTGGTGAGTACAAGCAATAATCTCTCAAATTATGCAATCTATATAAAATTCATTTTGTTGACACCCAATTCATGCAAGGAATTGAGAGGCACCTCCAATGGATATGAATATATTACTAATACTGATAGTACAGATGCACTTAAAAATGCTACAACTAGTGAATTACATCTACTTGGAAAAATATATCATGAAATATTTAATATACCCCAATGGCTGCCGCCCAATGTTAAAGTGGATATAAAACTGACGCTTGCACCATCCAATTTCATATTCAGAAAAGAATTTGCTGCCAATCCTGCTGTAAGTCTCTCCCTCACCTCAGCAATACTTCATGTACCCAAACAACAGGTCATGAGTTCTGTTGCTTTGGCAGTGGAAAAACTGAGAGCCAATGGAAATAATATTAAACTACTTGTTCCTCATACAATCACCAATCAACGTCATATTGCCGTGGGCTCACACACCTTCACCGATTCATCCTTTGTCAATGGCGAAATTCCGTCAAAACTCGCATTGGCATTTGTAAAAAGCGCCAGTGCAATAGGATCGTGGACTGGATGCTCACATAAATTCGAGATGTTTGGACTTTCATCTCGTGTGTGCAAAGTAAACGGCATCCCACTCTACAATCTTTCTTTTGATAAATCCTATAGAAAATTGTATGAGTTGACAATGCAAACCCTTGATCATGACTCTCAACTATTTGAAAATGGTATAACCGAAGAAATGTTTTTTAAAACAAATGGTATCATTGTTCTGGATTTGTCTGGCACACAGGATATGAGTATAGTACGTACGGGGAGTTTGCGTTTAGAGTGTACATTTGCCGACCCATTGGCTGAGAGTATTGCACTAATCTCACTAAATCAATATGAAACCTATTGGGAAATCACTCCCGAAGGCAGTGTTCTACTAGACTTGGCCCCATGAACACCATTCAAATAATCAATTTATTTAATATGAATCCATACATGTCATACATGTCCCAGTACAAATCCTATTGTCTAACCTCGGACTTTCTTGGAAAAATTCAAAGTGTGAACAATACTTTGATCATTGTTAATAGCAGTCCATCGACTGTGCTGACGGGTCATTGGCTGTGCATCTTTCAAACAATGAAGACGATTGAATTTTTTGATCCTCTTGATCTACCCTATACATTTTACACACCTCACATCAGTAACTATATTGAGAGCAGTGGGAAAACTATTATTCAAAATCGGAAGAGGGTGCAGGATCTAACGACTAAAAGCTGTAGCTTCCATGCACTACTATATTTTGTGTTCCGATGTCGCGGCTATACTTACAAGCAGTTTCTCCATATTTATGGCGACAATACACGTCTGAACGACTTTCTAGTGGAAAATATCCTCTCAGACCTGTACAGTATTGATTTCAGTATCCTAAGAGTAAAATGCTTAAGAAATGTTTGTGAATTTGTTTATTAATAAAATGTATATATATATACATACAACAATGTCTTTAAATCTTCACTTTAGTTTCTTCTTCAATGTATAGGCAACTGTCTTGAACCACTAATGTTGGTAAATCATTTGGATTCACTGTATATTGATCTTGATTGACTGCAAAGTCAGGGTCACATTTTCTACAATACAATGTAACTTCACTCTTGTCATATCTCTTTGTATAGTCAAAGATACTATTTACATTCATTTTTTGAAATTCACGAGTTTCAATCTGTCTATTTGAAGCATTATCACATACAGTGTTTTCAAGTGGTAAATCACACTCGGTAACTGCCAAATAAAAATCACTTGGTTTATAGTCATAGTAGGCAGTGTTGTCACAACGATGACGTAGAAACCAAATTGTCTTGTTACCACAACATTTGAAACGCAGACCTGATTCTTCCTCCCAAAATAATTTAAAACTACGACGATTCCAATCTCGTAGAAATAAACTAAAATCACGTTTGGAATTCTTTCCAATTATGGCGGGGTAAGCATCCTCCCACTGATCACATTAATCATAGTTACAGTTGGAGCACAGATGTCCTCTAGGGTGAAAGTCACAAATATCTTCAAGACATGAATTACATACTTTAATTTGTACTGCATAGCCTCTATGTAATTTACAAGGATTACATAATTTACAATTTTCACTATATTTAACAATAATTGTACAATTCTCACATTGAGTCCAACTGCCAAGAGTGTACATGCACAATGGACATGTATAGAACATTTTTTTGGTTTCCGATGTCAACTCTCTCACAACTAAAACGAAACTGATCGTCCTATTATCGTAACTGATTATCGTCGATAAATTCAGTGAGGGGAATGGGGAGAGGAGTATCTCTGTGATGTCACCTCTTTTGAATAGTGGAGCCATCTACATTGAATCCATTGGCAATGTTTTCAAAAGTATATCCACGATATGATTTTGCTTTGTTCCAATTAATATATCAATAAATTGACTATAAGCATTTGAGTCAGATTTTAATAGTTTCATACAATAGTCCAATGGGGGAGAATCAGTTCTCATTATATTCACAAGTGTTCCCTGACGAGAGAATATCCTGAGTTGAAGAGATAACTCGAGAAAATCGTCGTCCAAAATCAAATGTTTTTCCATAAATACTAGATTTGATCTAATTCTCTCTTTCTCAAATTTATTCATTTTTCAATCCTTTCACTATGATTGTTGACTCTAGACTGACCCTGATTCGTTAGCTCTAACATTCTAACAAAAATAAAGGGAACATTTTCGATTTCGAAACAATTTTATTGAATAATTACAACAACTATAATACTATGCATGTACAATTAGCGATACAGTTTATTGTCTTCGATATGTTTCACTAACGCACTTAAAGCACATTGAAGTCTATTCACATGTGCTATATCAACTTTAGCGGTGAAAAATAAGTGATCCTCCATATTGAATTTGCTCAAGGATATCATATATCTTGCATATACTTCATCCCATTCCAGACAAACTCGTGATCCTCTTGTGATTTCCATCGCAATATTTGGTGCTCTTGTATTATTGCCATCAACGCCACTATTAACTTCTAATAGGGTAAACATTCCACTCATCGACATCACAAATATATATCCAAATGAGTAAAGTCAAACTGTTCTCACTCCTTCGTATTCTATTCACAATCTAATAAATACTAAAGCAAAAACCCTTTCCTTATATTCTCTGCAATCCTCCGCCACTAATATGTAAGCGAGCCTCTGATTGGTCTAGAAGAATATGTAAGCGAGTCTCTGATTGGTTAAGAAGGAAACACGTGATCCTGCTTCCTATTCCTGGATCTTAACATTCGCCCCGAGCGTGCACTTGGACAAACAACAACAACAAATAAATCGACTTTGGAAGAGGTGTTATTGACCCTGTCCCCGTTAGACTCAATAATCCAGCAATTGTTGATGTGAACTCTTGTTGACATCCAAGAAACTCCCGCTAATATGTAACCAGCCCTCTGATTGGCTTAGAAGGAGACACGTGATCCTGTTTCCTATTCCTGGATCTTAACATTCGACCCTAGCGTGCACTTGGCCAAACAACAACAACAAATAAATTGACCTTGGAAATTTAGTTCCCAATCAATTATGCAATCATTCTCCCTGGGGATTCCATGCCCATATTTGGTGTGGGCATGGGACTGACATCACAGGTGTTCTCCGTAGGGACTCTATGCCTAAATAAGGAGTCCCCCTCGGACTATAAGATAGCTTTCTACTTATAAGGTTTTATAGAAAGTGTTATTGGAAATTGAAATGGCTAGTGCCCTTTTTAATAGTGAAAAGTGATTGGAGAGCAACTAACCCCCTCTCACGCCAACCATTTCCCCAAACCCATCCAATTAAAATTTTGAGATAGGCATTTTCTGCAACGTAGTTGAAAGTTCTGGAAATTATGATCTTTAGGATGACAACCCCCCCCGCCCCCCAACCCCTCAGGGCAAGGTGAGTTATGCCCAGGGGTTATATAAAGTTTATATAGAAAGCGCTGTCATAGAAACTTCAAAAAGGGCTTCTTCGATTGGAAATTGAAAGGGCTAGTGCCCTTTTTAATAGTAGACAGTAATTGAAGGGCAGCTAACCTTCCTCTCACGCCCACCATATCCCCAAACACATCCAATCAAAATTTTGAGACAGCCATTTTGTTCAACGTAGATGAAAATTCTGGAAATTTGGTTTTTGAGGATGACAACCAAGTCCCCCCCCCCCTAACAGCCTTCAAGGTAATGGTTTTAAGGGCTAGTACCCTTTTTAATAGGCTAGTCGAAACTGATTGGAGGGCAGCTAACCCCCCTCTCACGCCCACCATTTCCCCGCACACATCCAATCAAAATTGTTAGATATCAATTTTTTTCAACGTAGTTGAAAGTTCTGGATATTATGTCTTTGAGGATGATACCCCCCCCCCACACGCCTCGGGGCAAGGGTTGTAAGTTAGGCCCTGGGTGCATATAAGGTTCTTATAGAGAGTGTTGTCATAGAAATTTCGAAAACTTCAAGATTTAAAAATATATCTAAAAGTTGTAGGAGTTCCAAACTGTTGAGATTAAGTGAAAGTATTGTGTTGTCGAAATGTAAAATTGAAAGTATTTGAAGTGTGAGAATGTGAAATCTATTAAGATTCTTTAGAGTGTTGTCATAGAAACTTCGAAAACTTCGAACTTTAAAAATATATCTAAAAGTTGTAGGAGTTCCAAACTGTTGAGATTAAGTGAAAGTATTGTGTTGTCGAAATGTAAAATTGAAAGTATTTGAAGTGTGAGAATGTGAAATCTATTAAGATTCTTTAAATTTGAAGGGTTTGAGCATAAATTAAATTTTAATTAAAATTAGATTTTGAATTTAAGTCTAAGAACTGTGGAAGTATAGAAGAAATTGGTATTCTTGAAAGTATAAAGGTATCAAAATAAAATAATTATAAGCGTTAGATGTGTGAAAATCTGAAATTTCTAATATTTCTCGTAAAATAAAGGTTTTTAGTTGCTAAGGTGTAAAATATAAGCTTATGATTTGAGAAGGTTAGAAAAAACTGAAATTCAGGAAATTTTAAGGATTTGGACTGTAAAATAGTGAAAATTAATATTGGAAATGTAGAAATTTTAAAAAAACACTTGAGTTTCTTGAAAATGTGAAGGCAGTGCGCTATCCAAATATAATAATTATTAGTCTTTCAAGTTTTAAATATGTAATTTGTCGAGATTCTAGAAAACTGAAGGCTATGAGTAGCCAAATTACAAAAATTAGGTGTAAGGGCTCTGAAATTTTGATAAAGCTTGAGATTCCTGAAACTGCGAAGGCACTGAGTTGTCAAAATATAAATATATTAGAAGTGTAAAAATGGTTATGATTAATGAAAAAAATTTTGTAAATTGGATCTAACAATTTTGGGATTTTTTTTTAAAGTGGAGATTTTGTAAGTTGCGAAAAATATATGAATTGAAAGTTGTAGAGATGGTAAAATGGTAAATCTGTAAAAAAAATTTAAAATTTGAAGAATTTGAATTGTAAAATTGCGAAAACTGGCCTAAGAACTGTTGAATTATTTATAAAGATTGTGAACTCTTAAAGTACTAATGTTTTGTAAAAATAAGAACTCTAAATCGCTTAAGATAGGAACTTGCTGAATTAAAAATGCTTTAGTTGCAGAAATAGAAATTAAAAGTCTTGGAGTCCCAAAATTTCTAAGAAAGTTGAGATTAATAAAATAAGAATCTTTTTTCTTGTCGACATTTAAGAAATAAGACTTCTAAATTGTTAAAATTTGAAATTTGTTGAATTTAAAAGGTTTTATTTGCAGATATATGAAACTAAACATTTTAGAATACTAAAATATGAAAAAGAGAAGATTTGAAAAAATGAAACGGCTTTTGTTTCTGAAATTCAAAATAAGAGCTCTGAATTGCTAAAAAAAAACTTATATGTTGAATTATAAAGGCTTTAGTTGAAGAAATCTGAAATAAATGTGTCGGGACTTCTCACTATAATGAAGCACTGGTAGAAACTAAAATTTGGATCTAAAGATAAAATTCCTCCTTGGACAGCAGTCAAAAGGGAAAAACCGAATATATGGAAAAGTCTTCAGCGATCTTTTTGCTCCATAGCTGAAAAGCGGAATCTCAGGCGGAACCAAAAGCAGGGATGGGGAGGGAGCGAAATAAATTGAAACGAAATAAATTGTAAGCTAGTACATTAAATTTGTTGTAATGGCCTTTCAACTTTCCCCACAATATTTCCAAAAAAATTTACTTCAAAATCCTCAGCCTCGATAGTACTCGCTACAGAAACAGAAGCTGTAGTGGTTGCAGTGGTAGTAGTAGTGGTAGTATCAGTAGTAGCAGCAGTAGTAGTAGTAGTAGTAGTAGTAGTAGTAGTGGCAGTAGTAGTAGTAGTATTGATCCACTAACAGGGCAAGATCGCAGAGAATATAAGGAAGGATTTTTGCTATAGTTGTTATTAGTGTGAGAATAGAATTCAAGGAGTGAGAACAGTTTGACTTTACTCATTAGGATATATTTGTAATAATGAGTGGAATGTTTACACTATTAAAAGTTGATAGTGGAGTTGGTAGCAATGATACAAGAGCCCCAAACATTGCGATGAAAATCACGAGAGGATCACGACTTTGTTTGGAATGGGATGAAGTATATGCAAGTAATGTGTTATCTTTGAGCAAATTTAAAATGGAGGAGCAATTATGCTTCGCTGCAAAAGTTGATATAGCACATGTGAATAGACTTCAAGGTGCTTTAAAAGCAATAGTGAAGCATATCGAAGACAATAAGCTATATTGCTAATTGTACATGTGTAATATGTATTATTGCTGCAATTATACAATAAATTGTTTCGAAATCGAAAATGTCACCCTATTGTTAGAATATTCTTGAGGTAGAACGAATCATGGTTAGTCTAGAGTCAGCAGTGAGAGTGATAGGATTGAAAAATGAATGAATTTGAGAATTAGATTGAATCTTGTGATTATGGAAAAAACATTTGATTCTGGATGACTTTTGTCTCGAGTTATCCCTTCAAAGGAAGATATTCTCACAGGAGTCACTTTACAATATAATAAAAACTGATTCCCCCCCATTGGACTATTGTATGAAGCTTTTACGATGTGACTGAAATGCTTATACTTAATTTATTGATAATTGGAACAAAGCAGAATAATATTGTGAATATACTTTTGAAAACATTGCCATAGATTCAATGTAGATGGCTCCCCCTTCGAAAGAGGTAACGTCATAGAGTAACTCCTCTCCCATTCCTCACTGAAATTTATCAAACGAGGATCAGTTTCTTTTTAGCTGTGAGAGAGTTGACATCGGAAACTAAAAAAAATGTTCTATACATGTCCATTATGTATGTACACTCTTGGCAATTGGTCATCATGTGAGAATTGTACAATTATTGATGACTATAATGAAAAGTGCAAATTATGTAATTCTTGTAAATCATATAGAGGATATGCAGTACAAATTAAAGGATGTAATTCATGTCTTGAAGAGATTTGTGACTCTCATCCTAGAGGACATCTATGTTCCAATTGCCACTATGACAAATGTGATCCGTGGGAGAATACTTATCCAAGTATGATTGGAAAGAACCCCAAACATAATTTTAGTTTATCTCTACAAGACCGGTACCGTCGTGGTTTTAAGTTATTCTGGGAGGAAGAATCATGTCTGCAATTCAAATATTGGGGTAACAAGACAATTTGGTTTCTACGTCATCGTTGTGACGACGCTGCCTTTTATGACTATAAGCCTAGTGATTTTTATTTGGCAGTTACCGAATGTGATTCACCATTTGAAAACACTGTATGTGATATTGCTTCAAATAGACAGATTGAAACACGTGAATTTCACAGTATGAATGCAAATAGCACCATTGACTACACAAAGAGATACGACAAGAGTGAAGTTACATTATACTGTAGAAAATGTGACCCTGATTTTACAGCCAATCAAGATCAATATACAGTCAATTCAAATGTTCTACCAGAATTAGTGGTTCACGAAAGTTGCCTATACACCGAAGAAGAAGAAATCTAAAATGAAGATTAAAGACATTGTTGTATATATACATTTCTTTTATGAATAAACAAATTCACGTACATTTTTTAAGCACTTTACTCGTAGTGCACTAAAATCAATATTATACAAGTCTGAGAGGATATTTTCCACAATAACATCGTTCAGAGGGGGATTGTCTACATAAATGTTGAGAAACTGCTTGTAAGTATAGCCACGACATCTGGACACAAAATATAGTAGCGCATAGAAACCACAACTTTTAGTCGTCAGATCCTGCACTCTCTTCCGATTTTGAATAATAGTTTTCCCACTGCTCTCAGTATAGTTGCTGATTTGTGGAGTTTAAAATGTATAGGGTAGCCCGAGAGGATAAAAAAATGTAATTGTCTTCATTGTTTGAAAGATACACAACCAATGGCCAGTATTCACAGTCGACGGACTGCTATTAACAATGATTAGGGTATTGTTGGCGCTTTGAATTTTTCCAAGAAAGTCTGAGGGCAGACAATAGGATCTGTATTTGGACATGTAGGGGTCCATATTAAAAACATTGATTATTTGACTGGTGTTCAATGTGCAAGGTCTAGTAGAAAACTGCCTTCGGGAGTGATTTCCCAATAGGTTTCAAATTGATTTAGTGAGATTAGTGCAATACTCTCAGCTAACAGGTCGGCAAATTTACACGCTAAACGCACACTCCCTGTTCGTACTATACTCATATCCTAGTTGCAAGCCAAATCCAATACAATGATACCATGTGTCTTAGAAAACATGTCATCGGTTATACCATTTTCAAATAGTTGTGAATCATGGTCTAGGGTTTGCATGGTCAACTTATACAATGTCCTATAGGATTTATCAAAAGAAAGATTGAAGAGTGGGATTCCATTTACTTTGCAGACAAGAGATGAAAGCCCAAACATTTCAAATTTATGTGGGCATCCTGTCCACGATCCTATTGCACTAGCGCTCTTTACAAATCCCAATGCTAATTTTGATGGAATTTCGCCATTGATTAAGGATGAGTCAGTGAAGGTGCGTGAGCCTGTGGCCATATTACGTTGATTGGTGATTGTATGAGGAACAAGTAGTTTAATATTCTTTCCACTTGCTCTCAGTTTTTCCACTGCCAAAGCAACAGAGCTCATAACCTGCTGTTTGCGTACATGTAGTATTGCCGAGGTGAGGGAGAGAGTTACATCAGGATTGGCAGCAAGTTCGTTTCGTAAAATGGAATTGGATGGAGCAAGTGTCAATTTTATATCCACTTTAATATTTGGTGGTAGCCATTGGGTTAGATTAAATATATCATGATATATTTTTCCAACTAGATGTAATTCACCAGTTGTAGCATTTTTAAGTGCATCTCTTCTATTAGTATCTGTAATATATTCATATCCATTGGAGGTGACTCTCAATTCCTTGCATGACTTGGGTGTCATCAGCATGAATTGCATATAGCTTGTTTAATTCGAAAGATTGTTGCTTCTGCTCACCAGCGCGCCATTTATGTAGACACTGATTTGACGAAATAAATTATGTAATATAGAATTTTCATAGGATATTCCATCAGCAAGAATTTACAATGTATTATTGGATTTCCGGACTTTCATTCGTAAATCTATAAATGTTGAAGACATGTTCATAAAGTAGTCTTCATTGGAATAAATTTGAAAGCGGTTATTATCGGAGAGGGGTTGTTGTAGATAAAATTGTTCAAAGTATCCATGTTTTACACTCACATCAACATTTTCTGCATTGAATGAATTTAAAGATGAAGCGATTGAAGGTTGGGAATCCTTATGCGGTAGATATGCCATCTTAGGAAAAGAAATCTACTTTGGATATAAAAATTCTCTTCCTGAGGCTTCTTGTTCTACTGTTTACTTTATGTGTCGTCTTTTTCGTTGTTTTCTTTAACAGGGGTGATGTCTTTCGTTTCTGTCCTGAAGAGACTGATGAGTGGTGCACTGTTTCTCGACCTTTTTAACCTTTTACATTTTGATAAAATTTCAATTGTTTGCCAAGGGTTCGCGCACTGGACCCTAGATTTTCCGAAGCACTTTTTTTAAATCCTTGCCAGAGCCACAATCATATAGTGTAGAGGATGCAAAATCTGTCGCAGCCAGTACAATATATTTTCTAGCCAAAGGTAGTGCAGAGCAAAACAGCTTAGCAAACCAACTGCCAAGACCATAGCCAGATATTGACGAACGGCCCTTGTAATAGTCAATTCCATTGCCCAGTTGTCTTGGGCCAAGAGTATTAACATAGCAGTCAATATCAGGACAAATGAATACCACTTTTCTATTAGACATCTTGTTGTTGTTTTTTTTAACACCGACAACGATGGGTCGAAAATGGCATTTAATCACAGCCAATCCTTTTGTTAATGCTAGGGGATCACCTAATTCACTTCTTAGTGTTAACTGACAGAGTTCTAAATAGGAAGTGTTTACGGGGATATACTGAAGATGCTTTATATTGTAATGATGAATATGTTCTTGATTGGTTTTTCATTCAAGAACTCGTAGGAGGGGGACATTGATATTGCCGACCCGGGATGTTTCAACAAATGAAGCGTAGGGAAATATAAATGTGTCCGTGGTGAAGGCAGGCGGGTAGTCAGCAAATATAAAATTAGTGTTTCCAGCACTTTTACCTTTGATTATATTGAGCTTAAAGCCACAAACATCTTTTACATTATCATTGAGAATAATCTTTTCATCGAAAATAGGTGAACTAATGTAGATCATGCCCTCTTCCTTTGAATAGTTGAAATGAAAGGCTCCTTTTTTATGAGCGGAAATTCTTTTATTGATAGAACGACATAAATCATTTATACAGGTGAGTTCTTCACAGGATAATTCAATATATGGATAATTCATCCAATTGATCTTTTAATTTGTTCTTGATCACCTGGGGTAGCGGACAACCATAGGGTCAAATTTTATTTTCATATTGGCGATCTTTTTTAAGGATATCATATGTATTTTTGAGAATACAGTCGAAAAGAGCCACTTCATACTTTTCATCGTCGAATTTGATGATAGGAAAGAGTTTCGTCCAAAAATCACTTGTTCTATTCAAATCATCGTAGAGAGGTTCAGAAACATTGGACATGAATTTCACATAGAAATCATTGGGCATTGTTAATGTCTTCAACTGCATCCCAAGAATCAAAATCAGAGTTTTATCCTAGCCAGTGAACAAGCAACTGTCTCTTGCCACTCTGAGTACGACTCTTTAAAATCTTTTCAATTTGATAAACTTTACTAGTGTTTCTAACTTTTTGTAGTTCGTACTCATAAAAAACGCCGAGAATCTCATAATCTTTGCTGTCTCGCAGTTCATACGTCGTGGGTGTAGTGTCTAGGATTTTGGATACTTTAAAAAGTTCAGTGCTCCATAAATAATTCCCTTTTTCAAAAATATTGGTGGTTCTATTAATTCGAACAGTATTACCAACATTGAATTTCATCTTCACAATTTTTTTTTTCACTGAAATAATGCTGTAGAAAAGCATCAAATGTATTTCCACTGTAATGAACTTCCTGAGGGCTAACATTGGACAGGGATCGATGTGGTCTTTGGTTATATATTTGCATGATTTTATCTAAATCATGAATAAAAGCAACAGTATTTTTCAGTGTACAATATCTTGAAATTAATAGACGAATCGCTCTTATCCATCGTTCAGTCAAGGCAGCCTTTATCGGGCTTTGACGATGATAGAGCGTTGTATTATATTTCAATAGAACCTTTTGCACATGAGGATTAACAATTTTGCTACCGCGATCCGATTGAATTTTTCTATAGCAATACTGTTCAAGAATACTTTCTAAAGCATGAGAAACTTCAACACCTCTCTCTCTGATTGCAATGGAATGGAATAGGCATAGCGACTAAAGACACTGATTGCCTCTAGAATGTATTTGTAGGGTGTATTGTGACGCCGTTGAATCGCGTCTAAAGTTAAAAGATCAGTTTGCATTATATGCAGGGGGAAAAAGGCTTTAGTGTGTCGATATTGTTTACCACGAAGCCTGCGATTCCGATGCAGCGTTTAACTCGGTTCATTTTCTAGATACTCTTTTGCTTTTTTTTAATGTGCTACCATCTATGTCAGAGGCAACTTTAGAAAGTGTTATGGGGGAAATTAGACTTCCCGCATCACCAATATTTTCATAGACATGTTTCAAAACTTCATTAATTTTGAACGCAAACACGTAGTTTAATGTCCACTCCCCTTTTTCACACTGGAGCTAGAATCGATACGTCTTTGCTTTTGTCTTGCCGTTGTTGGTGTTATAAAGTCATTGCTGCTGCTACTGCTTGTATTTTCCAAGATTGAATTAAAATCTTCTTCGTTTTTAAATGGTGTTGGTGTTGTTGGAGGACTATATTCTCTTAGTTTCTTTAGAATTTTCTTATTGCCAAAAAGACTTTTGGGGAAGTTTGATGCATTTAGAAAAGTGTATAGATTATTGTCAAATGATAAAAGTCCTTTACGATTCGTCACTATATAGTAAATTAAATCAACTAGATTATAACTTTTTCCCTGAATTATAATACATTTTCCTGTGCTATCGACCTGAACATGATCACCACCACTTTCCAACATGAGATATGTTAATACTCTTTTACTCTGTTCTCGATAGGTCACTGGCAATAGGTTTCCAATTGATGTCACTATGGAATTCAATTCCTTCTCTTTTGATTGCACTGCTGAATCTTCAGGAGATTTTTCCTGTTTAAGGGGATCTGTGACGGCGACGGTGGGTCTCTCACGATATGGTCTTTGTTTGTCCACACGTCGCAATGCATCTTGAAGTAAAACTAGCTTTTTATCCTCGGCAATATTTTCGTCATTAATGAAATTGCTTAGATTGTCTTCAAAATGTTCCATGGGTGAGAGGAAAATTTCAAATGGCGTGAATCTATAGGGTTTAGCCATCCAGATAAAACTGTTTACAAGTCCTGTAATTATTGGTGGTAAAAGTTTGAAAAAGTTACCACCCAATCTAAGGAGACGTTTACTTTTAAAAATTTTTCCTTTGTTTTTGCAAGCCAAGGCAAGTACAGTGGAACGATGTTGCTTTGTCTGTTGTCTAACACCATCTGGCAAGTGTACATTGCCCTCAGTTAAATTTAAACAAAGTTCAGATATTAGATTAATGAAATGATTGTCAACACTATATTTGAGTATGGCCTTCCTGAGTGGAGGTTTTGAAGTGCCTAAAACGGAAAATAAATGCCGTTGTTCGTGTAGTTTCTTTAGTTTCATGATGGCAACTAATTGCTTTTTCTACTGTTCACCGGAAGATATACTGTAATTTCTTTGTCAAAAATATCTTTGACTACACGTAGATCCTCGGGTGTATTCTGATTATGATCTAGCAAAATGTACCCGTAGGGCTTATTTGTCGCATGGCTGTACGCTAACAGCAGAAATTTGGGGGTGCCTGGATATATTTGCTTATTGAGAGTTATTAGCGAGCTAGAATCACAAACAACTCGGTAGGTAATGTAGATGGTGTAATTCAAAGCAAGAATTCTCATACATTTTCTCTGATGAAACAGATTGTGTTGAACTAGGGTAATGGAAAGGTGTTCCTGATGAGAAAGAACGGTAAGCAGTTGTAGCATTTCCTATGAGAACTGTGCAATTGATTCAGCCAAATCATCAATAATCAGCCATGAGTTTGTTTCAATACTATTGAAAACATCAAGTCCCTGTATGAATTGTATTGGCATGTATGTGGCAATAGCTTTTATTTGATCGTAGGATTCCTGCCAAATACTATAGCAATAATAAATTTTCTTTGGTTTTTCCAAAAACATTTTATTACAATTTTTAATTATTTTAGCTAAAAGCGTCGTTTCCCCAGACATTGATGGACCACATAGAAACGATCTGAATGGTGTTTTAAATGGATACATATTTCTGTTGACAACAGTCGGACTACAACTAAGAGTAAACCACACTTGTCTAATGAATAAATAATAATTTTCCCATAGATCTATCTAGTACAAGAATAACAAAAACAATATTTCTTTCATTTATTAACATCAACACTTTTCTGTACAGCAACAATGGTACACACTATTTTTTCAACAAGAACATTAGCAACTATATTTCTTTCATTTATTAACAAAAATATATTTTTGTACCGCAAGAACAACAATATTTATTAACAACAGCACTATTGTACAACAATAGCATTTTTCATTAATTGACAAAAACACTTTTTTGTACAGCAAGAACAACAATAGTACATTCATTTATAAACAACGGCACTATTGTACAACAACAACATATTTCATTTATTGAAAAAAAAACACTTTTTTTACAGCAAGAACAATAATAGTACACACTATTTGCTCAACAACATCAACAACAACATTTTTCATTTATTGACATCACATTTTGTACAACTTAAAATACAGCACGAACAGCAGTAGCCTACACTATTTGTACAACAATAGCATGAAGAACAAAATTTTTCACTTATTGACGAAAAAAAAACTTACAACACGAACAATAGCACAGCTGAACACTAAGAAAATATGAGAAATCTGACAATTGACAACATTCAAAAGATACCCCCCCTAAGGACCCTCCACCCTCCGGAGCCACGGGCCGGACTGCGGGCCGAAGGTTGGTTGCGGGCGGGAGCCGTGGGCTGAAGGATGGCCCAGGGTGGGACCCCCCCACCCCCGGGGTCACTGCGGAAAAACTTTATACAATAGCCACTGCTGCTGCAGGTTAGGTTTGGTTAGGTTGTACTATTTGAGCATTTAATTTAATTTATCAGGTTAGGTTAGGTTAATTTATCCAGACCGAGTTAGTTGCGATAGTCTACACATTCAACCCGGTCTGAAATTCGATAGTGGCCGTGGGGGGGGGGGGGGTACTTTTACACAATCCTCGAGCACAAAGACCTTGTCAGATATACATGACATGGCATTTCTTCCACTCTAAGAGTATAGTTTCTATACTGCTGAGAGCAGTATTCGTTAATATACTGATCCCCTTAGGGCATTAAGCCGCAAACATTTCCGTAATGATTTAAATAGGGGTAATTATTGGCACCCGTCAAGTGCACATCCGACATGCTAATTCTCATGAATTAGGATAGTAGCTTAGCAAAGGTTTCGCTGAAAAAGATACTTTTTTCCAGTCAAATTAGCGATATATGTTTATAGAGTAAATCCTTTGAATTGCAAGAGGGGATGGGTGTTAGTTATAATAAATATTTTCATATAGTAATTGTTTTCCATTTTGAGTTCTCAGTGTTTATATGGGGGGGGGGGTTAAGAAAAAAACACATACCTGCTATGAGAAGGTTTATTGAAGCGCAGGTCATTTTAAATTATATAAACCTTTGACCCTAGAGGAATAATGCTAGTTTATTTCTAAATGGTAAAAATAAGATTTCTATGCTTTTCGGATTTATTTCAAACACGGAGTGTATTTAATTTTTTATCTAAATGGTAAAAATAGGAGCTACTGACTGTCGCAGTATATTTCTCGCAAATTTTACTTTTTTCTTTGCTGAAAAAGGGGGAGGGGCTTCTTTAGGACAATGGCATATGCTTTCTAGACAAAATTATACCTTAAAATAAATTCTGTAGAAGGGGGTACTAATTTTCTTCTCAAACAAGGAGTCGTTATTTTATACTAATTATTTTCTTTTTTTTAAGGACAATTAAGAGAAATTCCCTCCTCCTCCTGAAAAGAGGGTGAGGCGTAATGACGCTATTCCCATGCAACAGCTGGAGATGGCTGACCTATCCAAAGCCACCCGTTTCCGTTCCAGACCAGTGCTGCCTGCTCAAGTCCAATCCGATCGGACACCAATGCAGCCTGGTAGAAAATTAAAGAGAAAGTTGTTGGCTGCTCACACCATGGTGAACCCTGCTGGCTCATCTGTGCAAGCCAGTGACATCACTGACGCATCTGCATATCCCACTGACACTGCTTGCCCAGTTGCAAAAGAGCGTGACGTCACCGCCACGTCCATTCTCCGACATGCATTCCCCGGACCGTTTGGCACTCAATTGCAGCCAGAATTTAGAGATGTAAGCTTTTTTGCCTCTAGTTTCTACCTGGTTAAAGAAATATCTAACTACTTCTTTCAACTTTTTTAGGCCTTTCTTTTCGCCTTTTTTCAGCACAGTAAAAGCAAGTCAGAGACATTAAAAGAAATTTTTCGCTATTTTTTCAACCTGATAAAATATAAAGTTCTCCCTTTGAATTGTTTAATTATTGCACGCATTGAGCCTGCTAAATTCTCTTTGAATTAGGTTAGCGAAGCCAAAAAAGGCACTATATCCCGGTAATAATTTCCCATGGTAAGTAGGAAAATCTTTTGCGATATAAACTACTTTATTAACGAATGCTTGTACCTGCTTCTATAAATATCATAAAAACAAGTTTCTATCGGAATGAGTTATGTATCAAGTCCATGTGTTTTGGCCTGAAATGGATATGCTATCCATTTCAAACCACGTAAAGACACCGGTTTTTTTTCCAAAACAGATCAAGAGTATTAATATTAAAAAAAAAATTGGGGGGGGGGGTGTTTGAACAAAATCAAAACCTACTGTCATGTATTAGATTGTAAATATCTTATATTAAGTTGAAAATTGGAACTTTCAGGATATATAGAGTAGTTAGAGCAGTGAATTAACGAAAAGCAACTACTACTACTACTGCTACTACTACTACTAAGCGTGTTTCAAATAATACGTAAATAATAATCCAATTTTAAAAATTGGGTGATTTAGATACTTTAAAATAAGCTCTTTTTTATATAGATTACATTAGTTCCATATTCTTTGTCTCCCCCTAATCAGTTGAAGAAGAAGAAGAAGAACCCATTGATACACCTATTGAGTTTCTAGCCTTTCAGGACAATAAAACGTCACCTATTAACGAATGGCATGGTATTCTTAACTCTATTGAAATACCTTCTAATATTAACGATTTTCTAAGTAATTATTTCAATGTAAAACCTAGCACAGTTTTGCAAGGTAATGTAGCTAGTTCAGAGGGGGACTTACCATTGCTAAGTTCAAATACTTTGCAAATTTTATGTGATTTTGTCAATGAATTAACTGAGAATCCTTCCCCCTCTGATTACATGAACATAGTTCCAGTTCAAACAAATGAAATGACTTCGATAAATTCTCACAACCCTATTGTTGAACAGAGTGGGGGTGGAGGGGGGATAAAATACAAGAGGGGGAGGGTAACAATTCACAAATTATAGCACTTCTAGAATTCTATCAAATAAATTCAAAATTAAATACAATTGTCGTCTATAGTGCAACCTTTGGGGATCCATTTAATACACATATAGGGGGGGGGGAGTTTTATATTTGACCCTATAGACATTGTCCATGTATATGTAGAAAAAATTCGTGCACTCTTAGAAAACAAGATTCAGTTGTGGGGGGGGGGGTAGGGACTCTATTAAGGTTTCAATTGTTTTAAAGATATTTTATTTAAACGAGGGCAAAAGTGAGTTGTATGATCATTATGTACACACCGAGATGTTGGCAGGCTAACCTCATTTAGAAAATTATGAAACAGTTTTTATGCAGTGGATAGACCGCATTGTTACGCATCTCAAAAATATAATGAGAACGGGAGTGGGTCAGTAGTTTTATTTATTGAAAATTTAAGCATTAATATTTGGAAATTTAAAAAAGATTTTTTTAAGAGGGGGGCATAGGGACACAGGTACAGTTTTAAAATATCATCCAGATTTAGAGGGTTGTAAAGGCGTTCAACGAATCTGTTTTGAAAAAGGTTAAAAAAGTTTCATTTACGCTTTCCTAATATCAGTATTCGAACCTCTACGAGAAGAAGGTTCAAAGAAAAATTTAGAATACTGGACTGTATATGGAAAGGAGGGCTATGATTTTCCCCCTGTAGATTTCTCTTGTTTAGAGGGAAAATTTCCAGTAACGCTAAGGTCAATTGATATTTTCGAACGGGCCAATGCCCATTTAAATATCGGCGTTACTGTGATCCTATATGAAAATGAATTTGAGGATGGAGCATGTTCTAATAAAAAGGGAGTGTTGTTCGCAGTAAGGGGCCCGTCAATTTAATTGGTGAAGCACGGGGTTTGGTTGTTCGAAACACCACCTAGGGAACCCAATGCAATTGGCCATTTTAACCCAATTACAGATATCAGTAGACTTCTGGGGGAGGGTAGAACAAATGGGGTACGTTTCTACTGTCAAACATGCCTGTTCAGAATTCATAGTGATTTAAAACTACAGAATCATATGAAAAATTGGAGGCCGCATGGCTACCAATCAGTGGAAACAGTTTTGGGTGACAGGGCTATTTTAAGATTTAAAAATTTTCAAAATACCATCCATCAAAAAAATAAAATCTCTTTGGATTGTGAAGCTAGGCTAGTGGATGTGAACGATCCTCGATTTCAGAATCGAATAAAAGAACACCAAGCTTGTGGAGTTTCCTATGCCCACGCACAAAGAGAAAACTCTAACACAATGCAGTTGTTAGAAATAGTCGAGACGTTTAATGAGAACGAGTGCATGATCAAGGCATTAACTAAATTAATTGTCACCGCGAATGGAGCTCTTTCACGTTTGATGAATATGCATTACCCAATGTTGTTGTCTGCAGAGGATCATCTGGTGATTAAAAATCAAAAAATATGCTGGGTTTGTACGGGGGACTTTGAAGGGGGGATTAAGGGGAAAGGGACTTGGGGGAAAAGAGAGGGGAATGGTAAAGTCAGGGATCATAATCACTTGTGGCAGAATATATCATCAGGGGGTAGTAATTTTCGTGGTGTAGCACATCAATCGCGCAATGTGAATGTAAGCCAGCAGTTTTTTATACCGGTTTTAATTCACAATTTAAAGTACGATTTAAAATTTATTTTCCCGGCTTTGGCACGTATGCACAGGGAGGGAGTGGGAGTAGAAAGTCCATGGGTAAACAATTCATTTACCTACAATATTATACCCAAAACAGCTGAGAAGCTGGAGCTTCTCGAGTTGAAATGGTAGGTAGTGAATAATGGGCATACGTGCTAGAATAAAATCCGGTTTTTAGATTCATTTAGTTTCTTCCCCAAGGCCTTTAGTCAATTGATTCAAGTGCAGAAAAGTGACAATTTTGATAGTTTTCCTCTGCTTAAACAGCACTTTCCAGACAGTGAAATGTAAAATATACTGACCTGTAAGTGCATATATGCATCTAATCATTACTGTTCTGGCGCTCGGTTAAGTTAGGTGAAACTACCTCCAATTGATACATTCTATAATTCACTTACCAATAGTGAATGCACTGCCGAGGAATATAAATTTGCCGAGAGGGTTTGGGATAAGGGTAATTGTAAAAATGGGTGGGATTACTATAAACTGTACTTGGCCAGTGACGTTTTAACTCTTTTAGATATTGTCTGTAAAAACATAGACCAAATTTATTCAGAGTTTGGATAAGATTGAGCTATTTTTTTCCACACCACATTTGGTGATGGATTTGATTTTAAAAATTAGTAGGGAGGAAATAGGGTTGATCACTGAAGTGGATCAACACCTTTTTGTAGAAACATCAATGAGGGAGGGGGGGGGGTTTATGGAGATCCGATTTTAGCAACAGATCCAAGTGGACAAGACACTGGTGTAAAGTCTAATGCAGTTTTCCTTGACATGAACTCATTATACCCCTCGGCAATGTCTCATAACTCTTTGCCGTGTGGAAACTATAAATGGCTTGAGAATCCTTGTGAGATCCCCGAAATTCACACCGTCAAGGACCATCGGCCACAAGGATAGTTCTTTGAAATTGACGGGAACATACCATTGGAACTTCACGATTCTGTCAAGGATTTTGCATTCCCCTGTGTCAATCGATCAGTGACCAAGGAATCGCTGAGCCCATACAATCGATCTTTGGTTGATGATATGGGCATGCACTGGACCCCCTCCAAGCAGAAACTGATTGCACACCTAGACCCTAAACAGACCATCGTTGTTCACCATGTGCTTTTGCGATGGATGGTGAACAATGGTTTCAAGATCACAAGGATTCATAGGGTCCTTCACTTCAGTCAGAAACCCTATTTGAAGACTTTTATCGACTCCTTTGTCGGTAAACGCTCTCAGGCAAAAAGTAAAGTTGAAAAGGA
Organism: Artemia sp. Qi Xiang Cuo; assembly: GCF_049724085.1. Lineage (NCBI taxonomy): Eukaryota > Metazoa > Arthropoda > Branchiopoda > Anostraca > Artemiidae > Artemia > Artemia sp. Qi Xiang Cuo. Next base: position 1,744,873 of record NW_028300808.1, read on the forward strand.
AATGTACAAGCTCATTTTAAATTCAGCGTTTGGCAAAACGTGTGAAAGCGTTCGAAACAGATCACATTTTGACGTCGTAACCCGCCCCCAAGAATGTGCACGAATTATAGCAGACCCCAAGCTTAAAACATTCACGAGCATAGAGTCAAACCAGGTTCTTCTACGAAGGAATAAAAGAAATTTTGTACTGAACAAGATTAGAGCAGGAGGTAGATCAGTACTTAAAATTTTCCAAGAATATCATGTTGTCGTTTTTTTAAAATTTGTGCCAGGTACAGTTGCCAAAGGAGGGTAGGGGGGGTTAAAGTTTATTATGGGGATAAAGATTCTCTGCTATTAAAAGTTAAAACCGGGGATATTTTAAATGATTTAGAAAAAGGGGTGTACATCAGCTCGCGGATGGATTACTCTAACTGGAATGCGTCTCTCTACCCCGAGTTGTTGAAACGTCAAGCTCCCAATCAGCTACTAATGTTAAAATCAGAGACGGGGAGTGATTTAATATCCAATGGGGTGTTTCCCAGTCCTTAGGTTTATTGTGTAGAAACCCACGATGAAGATGTAAAGCAAGCGTGTAAAGGGGTGCCTAAACATTTTGTAAAAAATAATTTCAACATGAGTGTCTACAGAACCTGTGCAGATAGTTGTGTAGTTCGAAGAGCATAAGAGCTAACAATTCACTCTCTGCAGTATAGAAACTATACTGATAGAGTTGAAAAGAAAGCCATGTCATGTTTATCTGACAAGGTCTTTGTGCTCGAGAACGGTGTAAATGTACTCCCCCATGGCCACTATCGAATTTCAGACCGTGTTGAATGAGTAGACTATCGCAACCAACTTGGTCTGGATAAATTAACCTAACCTAACCTGATAAATTAACTTAGCAATAGTAGTCTCTCGATTTTGTGAAATGCTGTAAGATCCTTTTGATGCTATGAAATATCTGTGTAGTTGATTTTGTTCTATGCAAAAGTACTTTTTTTATTAATTTTGACACTCGGTCAATATTCAATGGTTTTCTGAATGGTGTTTTAAATTGCTACAAACTGCTGCTATTGAGAATAGTCGGTCTACAACTAACTATAAACCATACTTGTCTAATGAACCAATAATAAGGTTCGCTTAGATCTAACTAGTACGTTATTTAATAGCAAGAACAACAAAAACACATTTTTTCATTTATTGACAAGATTAACTAAAAATACATCATAAATAGCAATAGCAATATTTTTCATTTATTAACATCACATTTTGTAAAACTTAAAATAAAGCACGGATAACAATAGCACACACTATTTGTACAACAATAGCACGAAGAAAAACATTTTTCACTGATTGACATCACATTCTCTGCAACTTAAAATACATCACAAATAGCAATAACACACACTATTTGTACAACAATAGCATGAAGAACAACATTTTTTACTTATTGACAAAAAAACTTAAAATACAACACAAACAATGGCAATAGCATAGTTGAACAAATTTATATGAATATAAAGGATGAGAATACCCTCAACCCCCGGGAGCCGTGGGCGGGAGCCGCGGACCGAACACCGGCCGAGGGTGGGACCCCCAGCCCCCGGGGTCGAAGGCCAGTGGAAACAAACACCTTATACAATAGCCGCTGCTGCTGCTGCAGGTTATGTTAGGTTAGGTTGTACTATTTGAACATTTAAGTTAATTTATCAGGTTTAGTTAGGTTAGGGTGTACTATTTGATCACTTAAATTAATTTATCAGGTTGGGTAAGGTTAGGTCAATTTATCGAGACCGAGCTGGTTGGGATAGTCTACACATTCAACCCGGTCTCAAATTCGACAGGGTCCGAGGGGGAGTACATTTACACCATTCTCAAGCACAAAGACGTTGTCAGATATACATGACATGGCATTATTTTCAACTCTAACAGTATAGTTTTTATACTGCAGAGATCGAATTGCTAGCACTTGTGCTCTTGGCACTAGACCACTATCTGAACAGGTTCTGTAGACACTCATGTTGAAATCATTGCTTTTAAAATGTGTAGGCACCCATTTACACGCTTGCTTTACATCTTTGTCGTGGGTTTCTACACAATAAACTTTAGGACCGGGGAACACCCCATTGGATATTAAATCGCTCCTCGTATGTGATTTTTACATTAGTAGCTGATTGTGAATTTGACGTTTCACCAACCCGGGGTACAGAGACGCATTCCAGTTAGTTAAATCCATCCGAAAGCTGATGTACACCCCTTTTTCTAAATCATTTAATAAATCCCCGGTTTTAACTTTTAACAGCAGAGAATCTGTATTCCCATAATAAACTTGAACCTCCCTCTCCCTTGGCCATTGTACCTTGCGCACATTGTAACAAAGCAAAAACAGGAGCTTTTGGAAATTTCAAGTACTGAATTACCTCCCGCTATATTCTTGTTCAGCAAAAAATTTCTCTTTTTCCTATGTAGAAGAACCAAGTTTGACTCTCTGCTCGTGAATATTGTAAAATTAGGGTCTACTATAATTCGTGCACATTCTTGGGGGAAGGTTACGACGTCAGAACATGATCTGTTTCGTACGCTTTCACATATTTTGCCAAACGCTGAATTTAAAATGAGCTTGTACATTTCCTTTTCAACTTCACTTTTTGCCTGAGATCGTTTACCGACAAAGGTGTCGATTAACGTCTTCAAATAGGATTTCTGACTGAATTGCAGGACCCTATGTATCTTTGTGATCTTGAAACCATTGTTCACCATCCATTGCAAAAGCACATGGTGAACAACGATATTCTGTCTAGGGTCTAGATCTGCAATCAGTTTCTGCTTGGAGGGGGTCTATTGCATGCCCATATCATCAACCAAAGACCGATTGTATCGGCTCAGACATTCCTGCGTCACTGATCGATTGACACAGGGGAATACAAAATCCTTGACAGAATCATGAAGTTCCAATGGTAGGTGCCCGTCAATTTTGAAGAACCATCCTTGTGGCCCATTGTCTGCAACGGTGTGAATTTCAGGGATCTCACAAGAATTCTCAAGTTATTTATAGCTTCCACACGGCAAAGAGTAGCGAGACTTTGCCGAGGGGTATAACGAGTTCATGTTAAGGAAAACTGCATTTGACTTTACACCAGTGTCTTGCCCAATTAGATCTGTTGTTAAAATGCAATCCCCATGAAAAATATCCCCCCCTTCATTTATTTTTCTACAAAAAGGTGTTGATCCACATCAGTGATCAACCCTATTTACTCCCTACTAATTTTTTAAATCAAGTCCATCACTAAATTTGGTGTTGAAAAATAATAACCTAAATCTAATCCAAACTCTGAATAAATTTGGTCTGTGTTTTTACAGACAATATCTAAAAGAGTTAAAACGTCAGTGACCAAGTACAGTCTACAGTAATCCCAGCCATTTTTACAATTACCCTTATCCCAAACCCTCTCGGGAAATTAATATTCCTTGGCAGTACATTCACAATCGGTAAGTGAATTATAGAATGCTTCAATTGGAGGTAGTTTCACCTCACTTAACCGTGCGCCAGAACAGTAATAGTCATATGCATATATGCCTTTACAGGTCAGTAGGTCATACATTTCACTGTCTGGAAAGCGCTGTTTAAGCAGAGGAAAACAATCATAATTGTCGGTTTTCTGCACTTGAATCAATTGACTCAAAGCCTTGGGGAAGAAAGTATATGAATCTAAAAACCAGATTTTATTCCAGCACGTATGCTCATTATTCACTACCTGTCATTTCAACTCGAGAAGCACCAGCTTCTCAGCTGATTTGGGGATAATATTTTAGGTCAATGAATTGTTTACCCATGGACTATATACTCCCCCTCCCTCCCTGTGCATACGTGTCAAAGCCAGTAAAATAAATTTTAAATTGTAATTTGAATTGTGAATGAAACCCGGTATAAAAAAACTGCTGGCATACATTCACATCTTCCGATTGATTTGCTACACCACGAAAATTACTACCCCCTGATGATATTTCCTGCCACAAGTGATTATGGTCCCTGACTTTCCCCTTCCCCCCCTCTTTTCCCCCTAGTCCCTTTTCTCTTAGTCCCCTCTTCAAATTCCCCCTTACAACCCCCGCATATTTTTTTATTTTTATCGCTAGACGATCCACTGCAGACAACAACATTGGGTAATGCGTATTTCTCAAACGATAAATAGCTCCATTCGCAGTGACATTTAATTTAGTTAATGTCTTTATCATGCACTCGTTTTCATCCAACGTCTCGACTATCACTAACAACTGCATTGTGTTAGAGTTGTCTCTTTGCGCGTGGGCATAGGAAACCGCAATAGCTTGATGTTCTTTGATTCGATTCGTGAATTGATGATCGTTTACATCCATTAGCCTAGCTTCACATTCCAAAGAGATTTTATTGCTTTGAAGGAGGTTATTTTGAAATTTTTAAATCTTAAAATGGCCCTTTCACCCAAAACTGTTTTCACTGATTGATAGCCATGCCGACTACAATGTTTAATATGATTCTGTAGTTTTAAATCACTATGGAATCTAGACAGACAAGTTGGACAGTAGAAACGTACCCCATGTGTTTTACCCTTCCCTAGAAGTCTACTGATATCTTTAATTGGATTAAAATGGTTAATTGCATTGGGTTCACTAGGTGGTGTGTACAACAACCAAACCCAGTGCTTCACTAATTCAATTGACGGGCCCCTTACTCGAAACAACACCCTTATTTTATTGGAACGTGCTCCATCCTCAAATTCAGTTTTATATTGGATCACAGTAACGCCGATATTTAAATGGACATTGGCCCGTTCCAAAATATTAATTGATCTTAGCGTTACTGGAAATTCTCCCACTAAACGAGAGAAATCTACAGGGGGAAAATCAAACCCCTCCTTCCCATATACAGCCCAGTATTCTAAATTTTCTTTGAAGCTTCTCGTAGTGGTTTGAATGCTGATATTAGGAAAGCGTACATGAAACATTTTTGACATTTTTGAAAACAGATTCGTTGAACGCCCTGACAACCCTTTAAATCGGGATTATATTTTAAAACTCTACCTGTGTTCCTATGCCGCCCTCGTAAAGTAAATTCTTTTATAAATTTAGAAATATTTACGCTTAAATTTTCTATAAATAAAACTACTGACCCACTCCTATTCTCATTATAGTTTTCAAGATGCTTAATAATGCGGCCTACCCATTGCATAAAACCTGTTTCATAATTTTCTAAAGGAGGGTAGACCACTAGCATCTCGGTGTGTACATAATGGTCATATACCTCACGTTCGCCCTCATTTAAACAGAATATCTTCAAAACAATTGAAACCTTAACAGAGTCCCTACCCCCCCCACAACTGAATCTGGTTTTCGAACAGTGCACGATTTTTTTCTACATATACATGGACAATATCTATAGAGCAAATATAAAATTTCCCCCCCCCCCCTCTTAAGTGTATTAAATGGATCCCCAAAGGTTGCACTATAGACGATTATTGTATTTAATATTGAATATCTTTGATAGAATTCTGGAAGTGTTGTAAATTGTGAATTGTTACCCTCCCCCTCATGTAAATTATGCCCCCCCCTCCACACCCACTTTGTTCAACAATAGGGTTATGAGAATTTATCGAAGTCATTTCATTTGTTTGAACTGGAACTATGTTCATGTAATCTGAGGGGGAAGGATTCTCAGTTAATTCATTGACAAAATCACATTGAATTTGCAAAGTATTTGGACTTAGCAATGCTAAGTCCCCCTAAGAACTAGCTACATTACCTTGCTCAACTGTGCTAGGTTCTACATTGAAATAGTTACTTAGAAAATCGTCAATATTAGAAGGTATTTCAATAGAGTTAACAATACCATGACATTCGTTGATAGGTGACATTTCATTGTCCTGAAATGCATGAAACTCAATAGGTGCATCAATTGGTTCTGCTTCTTCTTCTTCAACTGAAAATGGGGGACACAAAGAATATGGAACCAATACAATCTATAAAAGAAAATAGCTTATTTTAAAAGTGTCTAAATCACCCTATTTTTAAAATTGGATTATTATTTACGTATTATTTAAAACACGCTTTGTAGTAGTAGTAACAGTAGTATTAGCACATAGTAGCATTTGGTTAATTCACTACTCTAACTACTCTATATGTCCTGAAAGTTCAAATTTTCAACTTAATATAAGATATTTACAATCTAAAACATGACATAGTAGGTTTTGATTTTGTTGAAACAACCCCCCCCCCCACAAAAAATTTCTTATTAATAATCTTGATCTGCTCTGGAAAAAAAACGGTGTCATTACTTGGTTTGAAATGGATAGCCTATCCCTTTCAGGCCAAAAAACTTGGACATGATAAACAACTCATTTCAATAGAAAGTTGTTTTTATGATATATTTGTAGAAGCATGATTAAGCATTCGTTAATAAAGCAGTTTATATCGCAAAGGATTTTGCTACTTACTATGGGAAATTATGACCGGAATATAGTGTCTTTTTTGGCTTCGCTAACATAATTCAAAGAGAATTTAGCAGGCTGAATGCATGCAATAATTAAACAATTCAAATGGGAGAACGTTATATTTCATCAGGTTGAAAAAATAGCGAAAAATGTCTTTTCATATCTCTGACTCACTTTTACTGTGTTGAAAAATGGCGAAAAGAAAGGCCTAAAAAGTTGAAAGAAAGTTAGATATTTCTATAACCAGGTAGAAACTAGAGATAAAAATGCTTACATCTCCAAATTCAGGCTGCATTTGAGTGCCGAATGGTCCGGGGAACGCATGTCGGAGGAGGGACGTGGCGGTGACGTCAAACTCTTACGCAACTGGGCCAGCAATGTCAGTGGGATATGCAGATGCGACAGCGATGTCACTGGCTTGCACAGATGAGCCAGCGGGGTTCACCATCGTGTGAGCAGCCAACCACTCTCTCTTTAATTTTCTACCTGGCTGCATTGGTGTCTGATCGGATTGGACTTGAGCAGGCAGCGCTGGTCTGGAACGGATCTGGGTGGTTCTGGATGGGTCAGCCATCTCCATCCATTGCATGGGAGTAGCGTCATTACCCCTTGCCCTCTTTTCAGGAGGAGGCGGGCATTTCTCATTATTATCCTTAGAAAGAAGAAAAAATTTACTATAACATAATTTCTCCCTGTTATAGAAAAAAAATTAGTACCCCCTTCTATAGAATTTAATTTAAGGTATAATTTTGTCTAGATAGCATCTGCATTGTCCAAAAGAAGCCCCGCCCCCCCCCTTTCAGCAAAGCAAAAATGAAATTTGCGAGAAATATACTGCGACAGTCAGTAGCTCCTATTTTTACTATTTAGATAAAAAAAATTAAATACACTCCGTGTTGGAAATAAGTCCAAAAAGCATAGAAATCCTATTTTTACCATTTAGAAAAAAATAGCATTATTCCTCTAGGGTCAAAGGTTTATATAATTTAAAATGACCTGCGCTTCAATAAACCTTCTCATAGTAGGTATGTTTCTTTTTCTTAACCCCCCCCCCCCATATAAATACTGAGTACTCAAAATGGAAGACAAATTTTCCATATGAAAATATTTATTATAACTAACACCCATCCCCTCTTGCAATTCAAAGATTTACTGTATAAACATATATCGCTAATTTGACTGGAAAAAAGTATCTTTTTCAGCGAAACCTTTGCTATCCTAATTCATGAGAATTAACATGCTGGATGTGTATTTGACGGGTGCCAATAATTACCCCTGTTTAAATCTTTACAAAAATGTTAGCGGCTTAATGTCATAAGGGGATCAGTATGCTAACGAATTTAAGTTGTCACATTTAGCTAGGATACAGAAAGCATAAAAATTGTATAAATTTATCGAAAAAGGGCATTATTTCCAATGAAAGAATTAAAATCGTTAACAGTGGGGGGTTTACATGGTAAAAAAGAACATATTTTACGCTTTCTAACGACTTTAAACATCGCATAGTGGAGATTTTTTTTTGGGGGGGGGGAGGGGTATACCCTGAATTTTAATATACTGGAGGGGGGCTACAAAAATGATTTTATTTGGAAATAACCTAAGCAAACTTACTAAACAGAACTCATATTATAAATCTGTGTAGCTAAAGCTTCCAAATCAATAATATCAGATGTTCTCTCCATGATGCCTTGAGACTGCATGATACTTCAAGCTCAATGCTTGTCCATTATAAACAAAATCTCAAGGCCAGATTGTGATGTAAGGAAAACCTTACTTAACTCCCTGATTGACCTAGAAAGAGACACATGATCCTGTCCCGTTAGAATCGATAATTCCCCGTCGATTATGCAAATCAATTTCCAAGAAATCTAGTTCCCCTTTGTGGATCAATACACTTAGAATAAATTATATAACATCAGTGAAGATATTGCGTCACTCCCGTCTGTATCCATTAGGCTTAGAAACATCCCTATTTGACCTTGAAAGAGGTTTCATTGACCCTGTCCCGTTAAACTTAATTATAGATGGCAGCAGTTGTGTCCGTTCCGTATGTAATAAAGGGTTCCTACTTTAATGACATAGTGGGAATCGGCATATTAATATCTAAGAGTTGACGGATGTCAGTTGTCACTTTTGCTAGGATACAGAAAGGTGTGTTGAAAATGCAGACGGGGGAAAAAGTCACCTTTTTTCGAGAAAGAGAATAACTTCCAATGAAAGAATTAAAATCGTTAACGGTGGGGGGGTCACATGGTAAAAAAGAGTGTATTTTACGCTTTCTAACGACTATAAACATCGCATTTCGGAGTTGTTGTTTTTTTTTTGGGGGGGGGGGTATACCATGAATTTGAATATACTGGAGGGGGGCTACAAAAATGATTTTATTTGGAAAAACCTAAGAAAATTTACTAAACAAAACTCACATTAAAATCTGTGTAGCTAAAGCTTCCAAGTCAACAATATTTAATGTTCTCTCCATAATGTCTTGAGACTGTATGATACTTCAAGCTCAACGCATGTCCATTCTAAACAAAATCTCAAGGCTGAATTGTGATGTAAGTGAAACCTTACGTAGCTCCATTGACCTAGAAAGAGACACGTGATCCTGTCCCATTAGAATCGATAATTCCCCGTCGATTATGTAATCAACTTCCCAGCAATCTAGTCCCCTTCGTGGATCAATAACGTTATACAGTTAATAATCATTGTGCATGCACAAACTTCGTCCCAGAGTCAAAAGGCTTAGAAGCATCCCCTGATTGACCTTGAAAAATGTGTCATTGACCCTGTCCCGTTAGGCTCGATTATAGATGGCAGCAAACGGTCCCCCTGTATGTAATAAAAGATTCCTACTTTTGTCCAGTAAACAAAAGTTTTTTTGTGCTTTGCAGAATCTTTTTTTCTTCCAATTGCAAATTTTCTTAAGAAATTCGGAAAAAACTTCACAGTAAAGAGTAAGGAGGTAAAGAGGAGACAGACCCCTTTATATAAAGAATAATCTGTTCAAATAGGTTTCAAATCTGTTTCTTGCTTTCAGATGAAAAGCACTTTTTTTTTATTTAATTTCTGATTTTTTTCCAAATCATACCCAGGCCTAACTAACATATAATGTGAGGTACCTGTCCCTTAAATCCTTGGTTAATTGCTTTTAAAATACTTAAATCAATACTTGTACGTTAATTAGTACCATCCTGCGTTTAAATTTGCAATTTCAATTTTGGATAAAATTTGAATATACTTAAAAAATTGGAAATGAATAGTAATCATAGGCAGCGCAATAGCGCTGCCTGAGTAAAGAACGATGTTGACACAATGTATTACTATTTTTTTTTTTGTTCGAGACCACAGCACTTCTTATCGAAGAAGTAGTCATAGAAACTTCTAAAAGGGCTCATTTGATTGGAAATTGGAGCTGCTAATGCCCTTTTTAATAGTTGAAAGTGATTGGAAGGCAACTAACACCCCTTCCACACCCACCATTTCCACAAACACATCCAATCAAAATTTTGAAATAGCCATTTTGTTCAGCTTAGTTGATTTCTAAATAGAAATTATGTTTTTGAAGAGTAAGCTCCCCCACAGCCCTCTGGGCAATGGTTGGAAGTTATGACCTGGGGGTATATAAGATTTTTATAGAAAGCGTTGTCGTAGAAACTTCAAAAAAGGCTCCTTCGATTGGAAATTCAAAAGGCTAGGGCCCTTTTTATTAGTCGAAAGCGATTGGAGGGCAACTAACCCCCCTCTCTCATCCACATTTCCCCCAAACACACCAAATAAAATTTTTCAGATAGCCATTTTGTTATAGGTAGTTTAAAGTTCTGAAAATTAGGTCTTTGGGGATGAACCCCCCCCCCTCACAGCCCCCAGGGCAACCATTTTTTTCAACATAATTAAAAGTTCGGAAAATTAGGTCTTTGAGGATGACCCTCGCCACCTACACAGCCCCCAGGGCATGGGTTATAAGTTATGCCCTGGGGGCATATAAGGTTTCATAGAAAGCGATGTAGTAAAACTTCATAAGAGGCTCATCCGATTGGAAATTCAAATGGCTAGTGCCCTTTTTAATAGTTGAAAATAATGGTAAGGCAACTGACACACCTTCTACGCCCACAGTTTATCCAAACACATCCAATAAAAATTTTGAGATAGCCATTTTATTCAACGTTGTTGAAAGTTCTGGAAATTAGGTCTTTAAGGATGATAACCCCCTCAGAGCCCTCAGGGCAAGGGTTATAAGTTATACCCCGGGGGTATATAAGGTTTTTATTGAAATTTTTGTCGTGGAAACTTGTAAAATTGCGCATTCGATTGGGAATTCAAAAGGCTAGTGCCCTTTTTAGTAGTTGAAAGTGATTAGAGGGTAACTAACCACCCTCTCACGGCCACCGTTTCCCCAAACACATACAATCAAAACTTTTAGATATCTGTTTTGTTCAACGTAGTTGAAAGTATTGGAAATTAGGTCTTTAAGGAAGACCAGCCCCCTCCCCCCCCCACAGTCTTCAGGGCAAGGGCTGTAAGTTGTGCCTTGGGGGGCATATAAAGTTCTTATAGAGAGCGTTGTCGTAGAAACTTCAAAAAGGGCTCATTTCATTGGAAATTGAAATGGCTAGTGGGCTTTTTAATAGTCGAAAGTAATTGGAGGGCAACTAACCCCCCTCTCATGCTTTCTATTTTCCCAGAAACATACAATGAAAATTTGAGATAGCCATTTTTTTTCAACTTAGTTGAAAGTTCTGGAAATTATGTCTTTTGAGGATGAGAATCCCCCCCCCCACAGCCCTCAGGGCAAGGGTTGTAAGTGATACTCTAGGGCAAATGAGGGTTTTGTAGAAAGCGTTGTCATAAAACTTCAAAAAGGGCTCATTCAATTAGAAATCAAATGGGCTAGTGCTCTTTTTAATAGTTGAAAGTAATTGAAGGGCAACTATCCCCCCTCTCACGCCCACCATTTACCCAAACACAACCAATCAAAATTTTGAGATATTCATTTTCTTCAACCTGGTTAAAAGTTCTGGAAATTAGGTCTTTTAGGATGACAACCCCCCTAAGAGCCCGCAGGGTAAAGGTTGTAAGTTATACCCTGGGGGCATATAAAGTTTTTATAGAAAGTTTTGTCGTAAAAAATTCAAAAAGGGCTCATTTGATTGGAAATTAAAAGGGAATGTGCCCTTTTTATTAGTCAAAAGTGAATGGAGAGCAACTAAACCCCCTCTCACGCCCACCATTTCCCCAACACATATTGAATTAAAATTTCTAGATAGCCATTTTGTTCAACGTAGTTGAAAGTTCTGGAAATAAGGTCTTTGGGGATAACAACTCCCCCCCCCCCAGTCCTCAGGGTAGGGGTTATAAGTTATGCCCTGGGGGTATATAAGGTTTTTTTTTTTATAGAAAGCGTTGTCGTAGAAACGTGGTTCAAAAAGGGCTCATTTGATTGGAAATTGAAATGGATAGTGCCTTTTTCAGTAGTCGAAAGTGATTAGAGGGCAACTAACCACCCTCTCAAGCCCACCGTTTTCCCAAACGCATACAATCAAAATTTGTCGATAGCTATTTTACTCAACGTAGTTGAAAGTGGTGGAAATTAGGTCTTTAAGGAAGACAACCCCCCCCCCCCCGGTCAGCCCTCAGGGCAAACATTGTAAGTCATGCCCTGTGGGAAAATGAAGTTTTAATAGAAAGGGTTGTCGTAGAAATTTCAAAAAGGGATTATTCTATTGGAAATTGATCTGGCTAGTGGCCTTTTTAATAGTCGAAAGTAATTGGAGGGCAACTAACCCCCCTCTCACGCTTACCATTTTCCCAGAAAAATACAATCAAAATTTGAGATAGCCATTTTTTTCAACTTAGTTGAAAGTTCTGGAAATTATGTCTTTGAGGATGACAACCCCTTTTTAGTGCCCTTTTTAATAGTTGAAAGTAATTTAAGGGTAACTAACTCGCCTCTCGGGCCCACCATTTCCCCAAACACATCCATTCAAAATTTTGAGATATTCATTTTGTTCAACCTGGTTAAAAGTTCTGGAAATTAGGTCTTTTAGGATAACAACCCCCTAAGAGCCCGCAGGGTAAAGGTTGTAAGTTATACCCTGGGGGCATATAAAGTTTTTATAGAAAGTTTTGTCGTAAAAAATTCAAAAAGGGCTCATTTGATTGGAAATTAAAAGGGCATGTGCCCTTTTTATTAGTTGAAAGTGAATGGAGAGCAACAAACCCCCCTCTCACGCCCACCATTTCCCCAACACACATTGAATTAAAATTTTGAGATAGCCATTTTGTTCAACGTAGTTGAAAGTTCTGGAAATAAGGTCTTTGGGGATAAAACCTCCCCCCCTAAGTCCTCAGGGTAGGGGTTGTAAGTTATGCCCTGGGGGTATATAAGGTTTTTTATAAAAAGTGTTGTCGTAGAAACTTCAAAAAGGGCTCATTTGATTGGAAATTGAAATGGATAGTGCTCTTTTTAATATTCGAAAGTGATTGGAAGGCAAGTAACACCCCTTCTACGCCCACCATTTATCCAAACACATCCAATAAAAATTTTGAGATAGCCATTTTATTCAACGTTGTTGAAAGTTCTGGAAATTAGGTCTTTAAGGATGATAACCCCCTCAGAGCCCTCAGGGCAAGGGTTATAAGTTATACCCCGGGGGTATATAAGGTTTTTATTGAAAGCTTTGTCGTGGAAACTTGTAAAATTGCGCATTCGATTGGGAATCCAAAGGGCTAGTGCCCTTTTTAGTAGTTGAAAGTGATTGGAGGGCAACTAACCACCCTCTCACGCCCACCGTTTCTCCAAACACATACAATCAAAATTTTTTGATAGCTATTTTTTTCAACGTAGTTGAAAGTATTGGAAATTAGGTCTTTAAGGAAGACAACCCCCCCCCCCACACACAGCCCTCGGGGCAACGGTTGTAAGTTATGCACTGGGGGCATATAAGGTTTTTATAGAAAGCATTGTCGTAAAAACTTCAAAAAGTGCTCATTCCATTGTAAATTGAAATGGCTAGTGGGCTTTTTAATAGTCGAAAGTTATTGGAGGGCAACTAACCCCCCTCTCATGCTTACCATTTTCCCAAACACATACAATCAAAATTTTGAGATAGCCATTTGTTTTCAACTTAGTTGACGGTTCTGGAAATTAAGTATTTGAGGATGAACCCCCCCCCACCACAGCCCTCAGGGAAAGGGCTGTAAGTTATACCCTAAGGCAAATGAAGTTTTTATAGAAAGTGTTGTCATAAAACTTCAAAAAGGGCTCATTCGATTGGAAATTAAAAGGGCTAGTGCCCTTTTTAATAGTTGAAAGTAATTTAAGGGTAACTAACTCGCCTCTCACGCCCACATCCATTCAAAATTTTGAGATATTCATTTTGTTCAACCTGGTTAAAAGTTCTGGAAATTAGGTCTTTTAGGATGACAACCCCCCTAAGAGCCCGCAGGGTAAAGGTTGTAAGTTATACCCTGGGGGCATATAAAGTTTTTATAGAAAGTTTTGTCGTAAAAAATTCAAAAAGGGCTCATTTGATTGGAAATTGAAAGGGCTAATGCCCTTTTTATTAGTCGACAGTGAATGGAGAGCAACTAACCCCCCTTTCACCCCCACTATTTCCAAAAATACATTGAATTAAAATTTTGAGACAGCCATTTTGTTCAACGAAGTTGAAAGTACTGAAATTTAGGTTTTTGAGGATGACAAACCCCCCAAATCCCACAGGGAAAGGGTTGTAAGTTTTACCCTGGGGCATATAATGTTTTTATAGAAAGCATTTTCGTAGAAACTTTAAAAGTGATCATTTGATTGGAAATTGAAAGGGCTATTACCCTTTTTAATAGTCGAAAGTGATTGGAGGGCAACTAGCCCCCCTGTCAAGCTCACCATTTCCCCAAACACATCATATCATAATTTTCAGACAGCCATTTTGTTCAACATAAATGAAAATTCTGGAAATTAGGTTTTTGAGGATGACACTCCCCCCAGAGCCCTCAGGGCTAAGGTTGTGAGTTTTGCCCCGGGGGCATATACGGTTTTGTATAGAAAATGTTGTCGTAGAAACTTAAACAGAGGCTCATTCAATTGGAAATTGAAAGGGCTAGTGCCCTTTTTAATAGGCTAATCGAAACTGATTGTAGGGCAACTAACTTCCCCCCTCTTGCCCACCATTTCCCCAAACACATCCTTATCAAAATTTTGAGATAGCTATTTTTTCAACGTAGTTGAAAGTTCTGGATATTATGTCTTTGAGGATGATCAAACCCCCCCCCTACCCCTCAGGGCAAGGTTTGTAATTTATGCGCTGGGAGCATATAAGGTTTTTATAGAGTGTTGTCATAGAAACTTCTAAAACTTCGAAGGGCTTTATAGAAGGCGTTGTCATACAAACTTCAAAAAGGGCTCATTCGATTGGAAATTGAAAGCGCTAGTGCCCTATTTAATAGTCGAAACTGATTAGAGGACAAACAACGCCCACCCTCAAGCCTATCATTTGCCCAAACACGTGCAATCAAAATTTTGATATTAACATTTAGTTCAACGTAGTTGAAAGTTCTGGAAATTAGGTCTTTGCAAGCGTTGTCGTAGAAACTTCAAAAAGGACTCATACAATTGGGAATTGAGAGGGCTAGTGCCCTATTAATAGTCAATTCTGATCAGAGGGCGAATCTCCCCACCCCGTTCATACCCATCATTTCCCCAAACACTTCCGATCACCAGAATATAACAGAATAACAGAATATAAGCCAGAATATAATTTTTACTTTACTGAAAAAAAAATGTTTTCACTTATAACTTTAAGAAAACAAAAACTAATTAAGATTTTAGGAAATAAATATCAGCATATTTATATTAAACTGATAATGCACATTTTTTCCGTAAATCCATTTGAATTTTTTTCAGTAAAGTACAAATTATATTCTGGCTTTTAGAAAGCATATGGTTTAGAACCGTACTCAGATTAATTTCTGCTCGCTTTGAGTTTGACTTATTCTAATTTCTGTTTGTTTTGGGTTTCATTTCTTTATCGATACTGATTTGGGGTAGTTATACTTACTCCTACGTAAAAATAAACTTACTCCTACGAAAAAATATTCTGATATATATTTCCTGTCACCCAACCACCACTGCTATTTTGGCGTCTGCCCCCCCCCCCCCACTCCTGGATAATTTTCTGCCGGAACCTTGGGTCACTATACGGGGAATAGATTTTAGCTAAAGCTCGTCGTGAATATTTTTCACAGTTTGGTACAATTTTCGCATTTCCAATCTTCAAATTTTCTTTAATATCTCTCAGAACCTGGAATCGCAAAACGGGAGTATAAAACAAATACATATCCCTTACCATCGTAAACTCAATACGATGTGGACATAACTAGCATTGAGCCCACTTCTTTAGATCTTTTATTATTTTATTTTTTTTTAGTAAAGTACAATCAACATGGTTTGAAGGTTAAAAGGATAAATAAAAAAAATCGTTAAGAAATTGATCTCTGAAATTTTCTTATTATTTATAAGTATCTTAGAAGTCTACAAAATCGCAAATAATTGTTTTTGAAGAGTAGGGAAGTCTGTAAACAAACAACAAAACTGCTGGAAGCCTTGGCCATTACAATGATCAAATATGGATCTGAAATATGGATGTTTCAAAAGGCTGAGGAGGATTTGTTAAATGTTTTCCGAATGAACTGTCTAAGCGAAGTTTTAAGTAACCATTTGATTGACAGTATATCATACAACAAGCTGAACGAAAAATGCGGTTCAATCTTATTTTTTAGAACTAAAATAAAAGAAATGTTAAGTTGGCTTAGCCACTTTTTACAGAGGAAGGATGGCAGATTGCCATATGATGTGTACACAATTTTTATTTCGGTAGGGAGGGACCTTAAAATGCAGGTGAATCATACTCAAATACGGAAAGTATTGAGAAGATTAGCAAATATATTGAGATTTAAACGAAAGGGTAAGGGTTCGAGCTCCTTCTTTAATGCCCAGGTGTCTGAATTACATGCTTATTATCTTTTTTTCATTTTTAATTTCATACACAAGCAGAAAGGGTGGGAAAAAAATAGGTGTTTATTCAGGAAAAATTATCACGTTACGAGAGTCACCGTCTAAATACGAGAGTTTCTTGTATTTGCAATGCTGCGTTGCTGAATCAGCTGAGTCATTAACGCATCAGTCAAGAATCGCATAATAATCAGATCTTGCATAAACGCGGTGTCGATTTTTTTTAAAACTATATTTGAGGCACATGAAAAAGTGCGCCTCACAATTACAAGTTATTTTATGCTGTAGAACCATGATTTAGGTTTGTTACTTTTTTGCAGTTTCTTTTTATTGTTTGTTGCAAAAGTAAATTAAATAATTAGTTAAATTAATATAAAAAAAAGTAAAAAATCCAAAGAATATCAGTTGTTCTCTTTAGCCAAACGTAAGTTATTCCTATTCGGCCACATGTAAACAAAACGAAAAAAAAAAAAAAAGAAAAGTTTAATAATATAACATAACAGTTTTATTCAAATTGTCTGGGTAATAATAGATGTCGTTAGTTGTTTGGCTCGCAAACTTACGTATGTTCTTTTACGGTATCTGTTCTCCATAGCCATTGGAAGTTACAATGGTCTTCAACTCTGTTAACTCTGAAGTATAAAAAGAGAGAAAGATGACATTTGATGGACCGAAATTGGTGATTATTTAATGTGTATTATCTGAATTGCAAGATTTAAAAAGACCTTTTCTATCCATGACAGTGGCTGTTCCCCCCCCCCCTTGGAAAGTCTCTCGTTGTATAACCTTTTTTCCCTGCACAACTTTATGTAATAGTAATAGACTAATAAAAATGTAGCCAAACCCGGTCCAAATTATTTTCTATTTCAAGGAGAAGGGAGGGGAGTCTTCTTCAGACCCAATTGGGAGGCTACACCCCTGAAAAATGTCTTAGATTAATTTTTCGAGAGAATTCATAAGCCAACTAATGCTATATGAACATAGCAAAGACCTTGGAGGGTGCTAATTGGGTTGGAAATTGGAAGTTCTTGTGCCCTTATTAAGAGTCAAAAGGTATTGGAGGGGAAAAGCCCAGCTCTTGCTATTTGTACTACCCTCCATAAACTTCAAGGAATTTGATCAAAATTTCGAGATATTCACTTTGCTTAAAATAGTCGGAAGGTCTAACAAATATGCATCTTGTGATATAGTTCCGACAGATCCTGGGCCAAGGGCCACGAATATAGTAAATTCTTAATTGTTGAAAAGACATGATGTGAATCACGATGAACAAATGGGTGTATCTGCAGTATCTCGGGAGCAGCTGTGGGTAAAGCTCTTAAGGATTGTGGAGATATATCAAACAGTTTGTGGTAACAAACTGTAAGTAAGGAGTGACTCGGCTCAATAGTAACCGAAACTCTAAAAGATGGATTTTTGATATTAACAGATGCATCAAAAAATTTGGCTTATTATTCTGATTCCAAATATATAAGATTCATTAAGTTTAATGTTACCCATCCAAAAGTTACGAGCCTGAATAATTTGCCTGATTTTGGAAAAAAAGGGTAAAACACCCCTTAAAAGTAAGGAAATCTTAAAGAAAATCACACCATCAAATTCAACGTAGTAGAGATCCTTTATGTAGAAGTTTCAAGCTTAAATCTGCAAAAATGTGAAAATTTATATTTTTGCCAGAAGAAAGATCATGGATGCGTGTTTATTTGTTGTTTTTTTTTTCCCCCAAGGGTGATCGCATCAAACCAATAGTCCTAGAATATTGTGAAAGTTCTCATTCGAATGGAAACTAAAAGTTTTAGTGCCCATTTTTAGCGACTAAAAGGATTAGGGGGCAACTAACCCTCTCCCACCCCCTTTTTTTCCTCAAAGTCGACCGATCAAAATTTCCAAATTTTGAGACAGCCATTTCGTTCAGCATGGTTGAAAAGTCCAGTAACAATGCCTTTTGGGGATAAAATGACCCCCAACAGTCCCTTTGGAAAGGTTTGTATGGATTTTACCCGTTGTTTACGTATAGCATTTGTCATTGGGAAGTATACAGATACTTTTTTAGAGGGGGGGGAGTAAATATTCTGCTATGGGGATTTTCCATGGGGAGAGTTATCCATGAGGAAGGAGGTTTCCAGGGGGGGGGTGAACTTTCCAAGGTAAAGTTTACCCTGGGGAAATTTGCCAGATTTCCTATACAAAATAATTTTTATTTGTCTTACATTATCTTTCCCGACTCAATTTTACGTGTCGAAATGTTCAGGAAAATCGCCAGGGGAAATTTTTACGGGGTTGCAATTGTCAAGAACATCTTTCCGTAGGGGAGAAGGAGATTTTCCCATGGAGATATTCTTCATAAGGGAGTTTTCCACGGAATATATTTCCCATAGGGAACTTTCTACAGGAGCAACTTTCTACTAAAGGGAGGGGGAAGCTATTTGCGGGAAAACTTTTCCACAGAGGAGCGAGCTTCCGGCATGATTTTAAAGACAGTCAGAAATTGAAGTCGTTTTCAAATGAAAGTGCGTTAAGAAAATTTTGTTACCTGGAATTACCCGCAAGAAATTATCCGAGTGGAATTTTCAGCCAGAATGGAACTGTCTAGGGGGAATATCCCTGGGAGTGGAGGCGGGTGGTATTTTACGAGGAAAGAACTTTCCATGGCGAAATTTTCCATGTGAAGGCGAGCCGTATTTCCCGGTATTATTTAAAAACGATTAGAAATTAAATAAAAGAAACAAGATTTTATCAACTGAAAGTAAGTAGCAACATCCGAACCTAAAACGAACATCAATTATTTCGTATAGAAAAGGGGTTGTCCCCAATTCGAGACTTTGCTCTTTACGCTTAAGTTTGACTTTGTGTCCCAATTCTTTAAGCATGACTCCTGAAACACAAAGGCCGTTTAATCCCAATTCTTTAATTGGAATTTAAAAATCTTTAATTCCAATAATCCCAATTCTTGAAGAACGACTCTTGAAACACAAAGGCATTCCACATTCCACAAGGTCAAACATATTCCAATTCTTTGATTAGAGTTTAAAAAACATCTTTAAATCCAATAATCCCAATTCCTTAAGAACGACTCCTGAAACACAAGGCCCGTTTAATTTGAATAATCAGCTTATTTATAGATTCTATAAAGCACTTTAGCGTAAAGAACGAGATCTTGAAGAGGGAACAACCCCTTTCATATACGAAATAATATCTGTTCGTTTTAGGTTTTGATGTTGCTCCTTACTTTTGGTTGGAAAAAAACTTGTTTATTTATTTAATGTCAAACTAAGTCAAAAGACACTACTGTATGTGCATCTAGGCTATGAATAAGGGCTTACCTACAATGTCTCAGGAAGGCAAAGCGTATTAAGTTGAAACTTCCAGACAATATTGACGGGATAATGAACTAAATCAAAAGATCCTATGTGCAACCAGGTTGTCAATTTGTCCGGTTTCGACAGGTGGTACAAAAAGAACTGCAAAAGCTCTCGTTTAATTTTGATTTTTCTAAGTTTAACTTTCGCTAAACATGTTTTGTATTAAGAATTATAATAATATTTAAATTTTTTATATTTACATTACGGTCTGCCCGGAGCGACCCATGTCATGTCCAAAAAAACCCCGCTCTCTGGGGTTGTTTCGGAGGATTTTTGTTCTGTTTTTTAAACCGTTTCTGAAAAAACCTGCGCATATAAAGATTGGCAAAAATTATCGTAGGTGTGGAATTTCTGAACACACATTGAGTTGCTTGAAGCGCCTAGATATGTCTGCTAGTTTACGATGTTTTTGAGAAAGAAAAAATCGTCCAGGTCAACCCCGACCTCCCCTATTGACCTGAAACTCTCTTGGAATTTTGAGGGGGCTATTGAATTAGATCAAGTGTGTTAGACCAAGGTTATCTAATGGGTGTATCCGCTCCATCTCAGGAACGACTATGGGTATTAAGTTGAAACTGTCAGGGAATGTTTAGGGGAATATTGAACCAAATCAAAAGACATATTACTGCCAATGAATAAATGGAAGACAAAACGGGCTAAAAATAAGACAAATAATTATGTCAAACACAAAGATAAAACCAATTGCTATAGATGAATCACAAACTAAAATGAATAATCCAGTTGAACTAAAATCAACCCAAATTACTACAAACGGAAGTAGGACTATCGCCCCCTAAAACCTCTACGGGCCATAGCGTTATTTGAGCTTTATTGAAAATGATTTGTATTTCAAGGAGCTTTTTTTCTATTTTTCATAACATCAAGAACAACACAACAAAGAAATAATATCACAGGACTAATCAAGGTTTACAAATAAGAGTGGTGCTACTTTCCCCCCTCCCCCAAACCCTCTAAACAGGTTGGGTGTCATTTGAGTTCTATTGAAACAATATTTCGAGCAATAGGTCTATTGGACAGTATGAATTTGAATAATCAAAACACACACGCACAAAAAAACACCATAATAATCAATTGACTAAAAACAACAAATGAAAGTAGACCCAGAGGCGTAGCTAGGGTTTTCAGCCCCAGGGGACAATGTTGTTTTTGTACCCCCTCTCCAATAACCTCCTCCACCCAAATCGTAGTATTAACCTAAAAATCAAGTTTGACGCCCCCCCCCGCCCCACAGTGGCTGCGCTTGGGGACATCTGTCCCCCCCGCCCTCCTAGCCACGCCACTGACAATAATTCTTACTTAATATATAAATGCTTTAGTATCTTCTAATTACAGCAATGTTCTATTCTCCTTTATTTTCCAAATTTTAATTATAAAAAGATTTAAATATGTTTCGTTTTCAGTAAAGTGTAAATGGCGCTAGAACCCTTTGAGTTTGTTTTTTTGAGTGTTTAATTCTACCTTTGCATGAACACCTCTATCACTAGCAACATAAAGCAAAACTTGGGTTCATTTTACGACTAAGCATAAATGGTTCCAAAAAAAAAATCGCAAATCATCTCATTAACGATAATACTTTCCCACAATCCGCATAGCCTAATTACTTGCCTTTGGTAATACATCACACTGGTATATTTCCGTGTTTAATTTATTTATATTCTCTGCTGGTTACGACAATGTTTCAATCCGAAAAGCTGTCGAAGAGTTTGGCGTTAAGAAATCTACATTACAGGATTATGTTAAAGTTCAAAGAGTTTATCAAACAATATAGCTGAAACGCCACTAGAAGAACAAGTAGGGACTTCCGCAGCGGCAGTGTCTCAAGTCCAAGAGCCTACACAAGCTCTAGTCACAGGGAGAGCACCAGATCTTAATTTCACCTTTTCAGAGAAGATAGTTCATAACAGGCATGTCTTCAACCCCAACGAGAAGAAGGCACTTTCAGACTACTGATCAGACTACTTTCAGACTACTGATCAGAAGGCACTTTCAGACTACTGGCACTTATCAGATCCAACGAGGCAACAAGTGCAGCTAGAGCAAGTGGTTTCAACGAAGTGGTTGTACGGAGGTTCTTTGATGACCTTGCCTTAGCCTATGCAAAATACCAAATCCCTCTGTACCATATTTGGAACACAGATGAAAAAGGTGTTCCAACTGTATTACCACCTCCTAGAGTGCTTGCCAAGAAGGGCCAGAAGCAAGTAGTCTAGACAACATCAGTAGAAAGTGGTCACAATGTAACGATGGTCTGTTTTGTTAGTGCGACAGGTAACCACGTAACTCCGGTTTTTGTCTTTTCAATTGCTAATTTCCAACAACGGATGCTAAAAGATTGGCCCCCTGGTGCTCTGGGACTAGCTCATCCAAGTGGTTGGATTAATTCTGACAACTTCTTGGAGAAAATGAAACTTTTTGTGAAGCATACCAGATCATTAAAAGATACCAAAACTCCACTGTTACAGGACAACCATAACAGTCATCAGGACATCAAAGTAGCCAACTACTGCAAAGAAAATGGAGTAATCTTACTTACCTTCCCACCTCACTGCTTGCACCGCTTGAAAACTTCAGATATTTCAATCTATGGACCATTCAAAGGAGCGTTGAGAAATAGTTTTAGTGAATGGTTGAACCTTCATCCAGGCCAGCGTATCTCTATACATGAAGTAGCAGAACTCAGCCGTATTCCATATCTCTAGAAGTTCAGCATGAGTAACATTGTGGCTGGCTTCAGAAAGCCTGGACTCTGGCCATTCGATTGCAACACTTTCTACTATGCTGACTTTTCTGCTGCTTCAATTACAGATCGTCAATTGCTGGACAGCCAATCTCAACATGCTGTGCCTGACCCACACGAGCCAGAGCAAAGTGCTGACGAAACTCAAGCACTTTTTGTAGTCTTTTCCGTAACTCCTGAGCAACTAAGACCGTTTCCTCGTGTACCATCTACAACAACCATGGGTAGAGGAGTAAAACAAAGAGGAAAAACTAGAATACTTACAGAAACACCAGAAAAGGAAGAGCTAGAACAAATGGTGGAAAATAGAAATAGATCTCAGAAGAAAGCTGTCGCCTCCATTCCAGACAAAGCAAGAGAACCAAGGGCCACTGACCGAGGGGATGATAGTGAAGATGAGGAACAGGAATATCAATTCGTAGATGATAGTTCTGGTGAGTATCTAAATTTCAAAGAAACTGAGCTGGACGATCTGTTTGATGTAAAAATCCTAGCGGCTAATGACTTAGTGTCCGTGAAATTTGTCGTAGGAAAAGGAAACGTTTTTTAAGTTGGACGTGTAGAAGGCATTGTTGATGCTGATGTGGAGATGACGTTTCTAAAAAAAATGGGACAAAATTTGTCTTTCCTGGTCCTGTTGACCAGGCTTCAGTTTCAAAATATGGCATTATCTTGAAACTTGCTTGTCCAGTTGTGGCAGGTGGTACAAAAAGAGCTGCAAAAGCTCTCGGCTTTAACTTTGATTTTTCCAAGGTGTAAAATTCGCTAAAGATGTATTGCATAAAGAATCTTAATAATAATTGAAAGCTTTATGACTATATTATAAGCTGCCTAGAGCAACCCATGTATTGTCCGAAAAATCCCCAGCCTCTGGGGAGGTCCTTCGGAGGATTTTTGTTCTTCTTATTTAACCGTTTCCTAGAAAATCTGCACATATAAAGATTCGCAAAAATTACCATAGGTGTGGAATTTTTGAACACACAATGGGGTGCTTGAAGCGCCTAGATATATCTGCTACTTAACGAGGTTTCTGAGAAAGAAAAAAATCGTCCGCGTCAACCCCGAACTCCCCTATTGACCTGAAACTCTCTTGGAATTTTGAGGGGGCTATTGAATTAGATCAAGTGTGTTAGAGCAAGGCTATCTAATGGGTGTATCCGCTCCATCTCAGGAACGACTATGGGTATTAAGTTGAAACTTTCAGGGAATGTTTAGGGGGATATTGAAACCAAATCAAAAGACATATTACTGCCAATGAATAAATAGAAGACAAAACGGGCTAAAAATAAGACAAATAATTATGTCAAACAAAAAGATAAAACCTATTGCTATAGATGAATCACAAACTAAAATGAATAATCCAGTTGAACTAAAATCAACCTAAATTACTACAAACGGGAGTAGGACTATCGCCCCCTAAACCCTCTACGGGCCATAGCGTTATTTGAGCTTTATTGAAAATGATTTGTATTTCAAGGAGTTTTTTTTCTATTTTTCATAACATCAACAACAACACAACAAAGAAATAATATCACAGGACTAATCAAGGTTTACAAATAAGAGTGGTGCTACTTTCCCCCCTCCCTCAAACCCTCTAAACGGGTTGGGTATCATTTGAGTTCTATTAAAACAATATGTCGAGCTATAGGTCTATTGGACAGTATGAATTTTAATAATCAAAACACACACACACAAAAATCACCATAATAATCAATTGACTGAAAAGAACAAATGAAAGTAGACCCAGAGGCGTAGCTAGGGTTTTCAGCCCCAGGGGACAATCTTGTTTTGTACCCTCCTCCACCCAAATCGTAGTATTAACCTAAAAATCAAGTTTGACACCCCCCCCCCGCTCCCGCCCCCCCGGGGCTGCGCTCGGGGACAGCTGCCCCCCTTCCCTCCTAGCCACGCCACTGACAATAATTATTACTTAATAAGTAGAAAGGCCCCTATTGCTCGTGACAGTACATAATTTATGCATGTTTTTATGGTTTTTGTCACTGAGAATGAAAAAACAGGATTTTTCTCACTTTGATGTATTTTCATAGTTTATTGATTCTACTGGGGTCAATTACACCTCCTTCAAGGTCGATTTATTTGTTGTTTCCAAGTGTATTGTTTCCGGAGTGAAGTTTGCACATGCGTATTAACGGTGGGGAAGAGATATATTGGTCTAGGACAAGAGGGGGGAAATGGATTTCCGAGAAATTAATTTGCATAATTGAGGGGAGAGAATTTCCGAGAAATTGATTTACATAGTCGAGGGGAATCATTGATTTACGAAAGGGGAATTAACAAATAAATATGGCTTCTTTGATCTTAGGTCTGAGGGATAAACGGTCTTTAGGTCAGAGAGAAAAATTAATATTCGTTTTTTTAATATGGCTTCATTGATCCTTAGTGTCAGGAATTAGAAATGACATCACTTTTTATCTTGGAATTATGTGGGAGTCTAAAGAGATAGAAAAATCCTTTTTTTAAATACGGCTTCTTTGATCTTTAAGTCAGAAGGATGAATTGATATTCTATCGAAACCTTAATAGTGTAGCTAGGAACATCTATGGGATGAAGAGATTAACGCGGGAAAGGGTTTCCTAGGAATTTCAAATGTGACAGCTCAGGGATGCCAAAAAAAAGGAACACCCAGAAACTACTTTTAGGGGATTATTTGGGCGAAACAGTTCGAGACATTTTAGAAGATGTTTTGGGTGAAACAGTTTGATGCATTTTAGAAGATGATTTTAGAAGATGATTTAGAAGAGGGTTTTAGGGTGAAACTCCGTGGTCATTATAATACGCAAGTTCCATTTGAAGAGTGTTGTGAGGTCCTCTACCCCAACCCCAAAGGGCCCTCCTACCCCAACCCCAAAGGGCCCTTCTACCCCAACCCCAAAGGGCCCTCCTACCCCAACCCCAAAGAGCCCCCGCCCAACCCCAGCGCCCCCCCTGGGTCCCCCCAGCCCCCAAATTCCCCCGGGCCCCCAAAGGCTCCCCAGACCCCCAAAGGCCCCCCGACCCCCCCCCCAAATAATCCAAGGCCCCAAAAGTTTTTCGGCCCTCCAAGTGCCCCCGGGCCCCCAAATTTTTTAAATACTTTAGAATCAATTTGTTTGAATGTCTGGGTTGGTGTTTTCAAGTCGAAGAATTTGTCTTTGTTGGTTTGTATATCTAAAGGCCTACGAACATGTAGTAGGGGAGGGGGGACGTATTTTCTCAAGAGCTATGGGGAACAATTTTACTGTTTTTTTTATATGTTTTCAATGAGATTACAAAAAAGGGTATTTTTCGATGAAAGTATCATAAAAAGCTGTTTTCCAATATATAGTGAGAAGGAGTGGAAGGGAAGATGATTTTGAACAGGATTTGAGGTTGAAACTCCGTGGTCATTATAATACGCAAGTTCCATTTGAACAGTGTTGTGAGGTCCTCTACACCAGCCCCAAAGGGCCCTCCTACCCCAACCCCAAAGGGCCCTACTACCCCAACCCCAAAGGGCCCTCCTACCCCAACCCCAAAGGGACCCCAAACCCCAATGCCCCCTCCCCCCCCGGGGCATCCTGAGCCCCAAAATGCCCCCGAGCCCCCAAAGGCCCCTGGACCCCCAAAGGTCCCCGAACCCCCCCCCCCCAAAAAAAAAAAATGCCCAAAGGCCCCCAAAAGCCCCCAGGCCCCCCAAGTGCCTCCAGGCCCCCACATTTTTTAAATACTTTTGAATCAATTTGTTTGCATGTCTGGGTTGGTGTTTCCAAGTCCAAGAATTTGTCTTTGTTGGTTTGTATATCTAAAGTGCCTGTCTTTCGCCGTTTGAATGTCTGATTCTATTTGTTTGCATGTCGGGGCTGGTGTTTGCAAGTTCAAGTATTTTTCTTTGTCGGTTTGTATATCTGAAGTGCCTGTCTTTCTCTGTTTGCATGTCTGATTCTATTTGTTTGCATGTCTGGGTTGGTGTTTTCAATTCCAAGTATTTGTCTTTGTCGGTTTGTATATCTAAAGTGCCTGTCTTTCTCTGTTTGCATGTCTGATTCTATTTGTTTGCATGTCTGGGTTGGTGTTTGCAAGACAAGTATTTGTCTGTGTTGGTTTGTATATCTAAAGTGCCTGTCTTTCAATGTTTGCATGTCTGATTCTATTTGTTTGCATGTCTGGGTTGGTGTTTGCAAGTCCAAGTATTTGTCTTTATTGGTTTGTATATCTAAAGTGCTTGTCTTTCTCTGTTTGCATGTCTGATTATATTTGTTTCCATGTCTGGGATTGGTGTTTGCAAGTCCAAGTATTTGTCTTTGTTGGTTTGAATATATAAAGTACCTTTCTTTCTCTCTTCACTTGTTTTAATCTATTTTTGTTCATTTCTGGGATGGGTGTTTGCAATTCCAAATATGAGTCTTTGTTGGTTTGTCTATCAAAAGTGCATATGTTTCTATGTTTTCATGTCTGATTCTATTTGTTTGCATGTCTGATTTGATGTTTTCAAGCCCAAGTATTTGTCAATGTTGGTTTGTATATCTAAAGTGCCTGTCTTTCTCTGTTTGCATGTCTGATTATATTTTTTTTTCATGTCAGGGTTGGTGTTTGCAAGTCCAAGTATCTGTCTTTGTTGGTTTATATATCTAAAGTGCCTGTCTTTCTCTGTTTGCATGTCTGATTCTATTTGTTTGCATGTCTGGGATTGATGTTTGCAAGTCAAAGTATTTGTCTTTGTGGGTTTGTATATCTAAAGTGCCTGTCTTTCTCTGTTTGTGTGTCTGATTCTATTTGTTTGCATGTCTGGGTTGGTGTTTGCAAGTCCAAGTATTTGTCTTTGTTGGTTTGTATATCTAAAGTGCCTGTCTTCCTCTGTTTGCATGTCTGATTCTATTTGTTTGCATGTCTGGGTTGGTGTTTGCAAGTCCAAGTATGTGTCTTTGTTGGTTTGTCTATCTAAACTTCATGTCTTTGTCTGTTTGCATGTCTGATTCTATTTGTTTGCATGTCTGGGTTGGTGTTTGCAAGTCCAAGTATTTGTCTTTGATGGTTTGTAAATCTAAAGTGCCTCTCTTTTTCTATTTGTATGTCTGATTCTATTTGTTTGCATGTCTGGGTTGGTGTTTCCAAGTGCAATTACTTGTCGTTGTTTGTTTGTGTATCTAACGTGCGTGTCTATCTCTGTTCTCATGTCTGATTTTATTTGTTTGCATGTCTGTGTTGGTGTTTGCAAGTCCAAGTATTTGTCTTTGTTGGTTTGTATGTCTAAAGTACCTGTCTTTCTCTGTTTGCATGTCTGATTCTATTTTTTTGCATGTCAGGGTTGGTGTTTGCAAGTCCAAGTATCTTTCTTTGTGGGCTTATATATCTTTAGTGTCTGTCTTTCTCTGTTTACATGTCTGATTCTATTTGTTTGCATGTCTCGGTTGGTGTTTGCAAGTCCAAGTATTTGTCTTTGTCAGTTTGTATATCTAAGGTGCCTGTGTTTCTATGTTTGCATGTCTGATTCTATTTGTTTGTATGTCTGGGTTGGTGTTTGCAAGTCCAAGTATTTGTCTTTGTTGGTTTGTATATCTAAAGTGCCTTTCTTTCTCTGTTTGTGTGTCTGATTCTATTGGTTTGCATGTCTGGGTTGGTGTTTGCAAGTCCAAGTATTTGTCGTTGTTGGTTTGTATATCTAAAGTGCCTGTCTTTCTCTGTTTGCATGTCTGATTCTATTTGTTTGCATGTCTGGGTTGTTGTTTGCAAGTCCAAGTATTTCTCTTTGTTGGTTTGTATATCTAAGGTGCCTGTGTTTCTATGTTTGCATGTCTGATTCTATTTGTTTGCTTGTCTGGGTTGGTGTTTGCAAGTCCAAGTATTTGTCTTTGTTGGTTGTATATCTAAAGTGCCTGTCTTTCTCTGTTTGCATGTCTGATTCTATTTGTTTGCATGTCAGGGTTGATGTTTGCAAGTCCAAGAATTTGTCTTTGTCGGTTTGTATATCTAAAGTGCCTGTCTTTCTCTGTTTGCAAGTCTGATTCTATTTGTTTGCATGTCTGGGTTGGTGTTTGAAAGTCCAAGTATTTGTCTTTGTTGGTTTATATATCTAAATTGCCTGTGTTTCTCTGTTTGCTTGTCTTATTCTATTTGTTTGCATGTCTGGGTTGGTGTTTGCAAGTCCAAGTATTTGTCTTTGTTTGTTTGTATATCTAAAGTGCCTATATTTCTCTGTTTGCATGTCTGATTCTATTTGTTTGTATGTCTGGGTTGGTGGTTTGCAAGTCCAAGTATTTGTCGTTGTTGGTTTGTATATCTAAAGTGCATGTCTTTCTCTGTTTGCATGTCTGATTCTATTTGTTTGCGAGTCTGGGTTGGTGTTTGCAAGTCCAAGTATCTGTATTTGTTGGTTTGTATATCTAAAGTGCCTGTCTTTCTCTGTTTGCATGTCTGATTCTATTTGTTTGCATGTCTGGGATTGGTGTTTGCAAGTCCAAGTATTTGTCTTTGTGGGTTTGTATATCTAAAGTGCCTGTCTTTCTCTGTTTGTGTGTCTGATTCTATTTGTTCGCATGTCTTGGTTGGTGTTTGCAAGTCCAAGTATTTGTTTTTGTTCGTTTGTATGTCTAAAGTGCCTGTCTTTCTCTGTTTGCATGTCTGATTCTATTTGAATGCATGTCTGGGATGGTGTTTGCAAGTCCAAGTATTTGTCTTTGTTGGTTTGTATATCTAAAGTACCTGTCTTTCTCTGTTTGCATGTCTGGGTTGGTGTTTTTTAAGTCCAAATATTTGTCTTTGTCAGTTTGTATATCTAAAGTGCATGTCTTTCTCTGTTTGCATGTCTAATTCTATTTATTTGCATGTCTGGGTTGGTGTTTGCAAGTCCAAGTATTTGTCTTTGTTGGTTTGTATATCTAAAGTGCCTGTCTTTCTATGTTTGCATGTCTGATTTTATTTGTTTGCATGTCGGGGTTGGTGTTTACAAGTCCAAGTATTTGTCTTTGTTGGTTTGTATATCTAAAGTGCCTGTCTTTCTCTGTTTGTGTGTCTAATTCTATTGATTTGCATGTCTTGGTTGGTGTTTACAAGTCCAAGTATCTGTCTTTGTTGGTTTGTGTGTCAAAAGTGTCTGTCTTTCTCTGTTTGCATGTCTGGTTCTATTTGTTTGCATGTCTGGGTTGGTGTTTGCAAGTCCAAGTATTTGTCTTTGTTGGTTTGTATATCTAAAGTGCCTGTCTTTCTCTGTTTGCGTGTCTGATTCTATTTGTTTGCATGTCTGGGTTGGTGTTTGCAAGTCCAAGTATTTGTCTTTGTTGGTTGTATATCTAAAGTGCCTGTCTTTCTCTGTTTGCATGTCTGATTCTTTTTTTTTGCATGTCAGGCTTGGTGTTTGCAAGTCCAAGTATCTGTCTGTGTTGGTTTATATATCTAAAGTGCCTGTGTTTCTCTGTTTGCATGTCTGATTCTATTTGTTTGCATGTCTGGGTTGATGTTTGCAAGTCCAAGAATTTTTCTTTGTCGGTTTGTATATCTAAAGTGGCTGTCTTTCTCTGTTTGCAAGTCTGATTCTATTTGTTTGCATGTCTGGGTTGGTGTTTACAAGTCCAAGTATCTGTCTTGTTTGGTTTTTATATCTAAAGTGCCTGTCTTTCTCTGTTTGCATGTCTGATTCTATTTGTTTGCATATCTGGGATTGGTTTTTGTAAGTCAAAGTATTTTTCTTTGTCGGTTTGTATATCTAAAGTGCCTGTCTTTCTCTGTTTGTGTGTCTGATTCTATTTGTTTGCATGTCTGGGTTGGTGTTTGCAAGTCCTTGTATTTGCATTTTTGTGTATGTTTCTATAAAGTTAAGTTATTTCTATTTTTTATTGTTTTATTATATTTTTTTGAATGTTTGGGTTAGTGTTTGCAAGTCCAAGTATTTGTCTTTGTTGGTTTGTATATCTAAAGTACCTGTCTTTCTCTGTTTGCATGTCTGATTCTATTTGTTTGCATGTCAGGGTTGGTGTTTGCAAGTCCAAGTATCTTTCTTTGTGGGTTTATATATCTTTAGTGTCTGTCTTTCTCTGTTTGCATGTCTGATTCTATTTGTTTGCCTGTCTGGGTTGGTGTTTGCAAATCCAAGTATTTGTCTTTGTCAGTTTGTATATCTAAAGTGCATATCTTTCTCTGTTTGCATGTCTGATTCTATTTGTTTGCATATCTGGGATTGGTTTTTGTAAGTCCAAGTATTTGTCTTTGTTGGTTTGTATATCTAAAGTGCCTGTCTTTCTATGTTTGCATGTCTGATTCTATTTGTTTGCAAGTCGGGGTTGGTGTTTGCAAGTCCAAGTATTTGTCTTTGTTGGTTTGTATATCTAAATTACCTATCTTTCTATGTTTGCATGTCTAAATATACTTCTTTGCATTTCAGGGTTGGTTTTTGCAAGTCAAAGAATGTGTCTGTGTAGGTTTGGATATATCATTTGAATGTATTCTTATAATTTAATGTCTTATTATATATGTTTGCAAGTCAGGGCTAGTGTTTGCAAGTCCAATAATCATTATGTGTAGCTTTATATATAGAAAGTGACTGTCTTTATCTTTTTGATTGTATGAATCTTTATTTTTGAATTTCGGGGTTGATGTTTGCAAGTCCAAGTGTTTGTCTTTGTTGGTTTGTATATCTAAAGTGCCTGTCTTTCTCTGTTTGCAAGTCTGATTCTATTTGTTTGCATGTCGGGGGTTGGTGTTTACATGTCCAAGTATTTGTATTTGTTAGTTTGAATATCTAAAATGCCTGTCTTTATCTGTTTGCCTGTATGACTGTATTTTATTGCACATCTGGGTGGGTATTTTTAAGTACAAGTATTTGTTTGTGATGGTTCGCACATATAAAGTGCCTGTATTTCTCTTTTTGCAAGTGTGATTCTATTTTTTTGCATGTCAGGGTTAGTGTTTTAAAGTCCAATAATCTGTCTGTTTTTGTTTATATATCTAAAGTGCCTGTCTTTCTCTGTTTGCATGTCTGATTCTATTTGTTTGCATGTCTGGGATTGGTGTTTGCAAGTCCAAGTATTTGTCTTTGTCGGTTTGCATATCTAAAGTGCCTGTCTTTCTCTGTTTGTGTGTCTTATTCTATTTTTTTGCTCGTCTGGGCTGGTGTCTGCATGTCCAAGTATTTGTCTTTGTTGGTTTGTATATCTAAAGTGCCTGTCTTCCTCTGTTTGCATGTCTGATTCTATTTGTTTGCATGTCTGGGTTGGTGTTTAAAAGTCCAAGTATTTGTCTTTGTTGGTTTGTACATCTAAAGTGCCTGTCTTTATCTGTTTGCATTTCTGATTCTTTTTGTTTGCATGTCTGGGTTGGTGTTTGCAAGTCAAAGTATTTTTCTTTGTTGGTTTGTATATATAAAGTGCCTGTCTTTCTGTGTTTGCATGTCTGATTCTATATGTTTGCTTGTCTGGTTTGGTGTTTGCAAGTCCAAGAATCTTTCTTTTTTGTTTTTTATTTATAACGGGCCTGTCTTTCTCTTTTTGCATGTCTGATTTTATTTGTTTGCATGTCTGGGTTGGTGTTTGCAATTCCAAGTATTTGTCTTTGTTGGTTTCTATATCTCAAGTGCATGTTTTTCTCTGGTTGCATGTCTGATTCTATTTGTTTGCATGTCAGGGTTGGTGTTTGCAAGTCCAAGTATCTGTCTTTTTTGGTTTGTATATCTAAAGTGCCTGTCTTTCTCTGTTTGCATGTCTGATTCTATTTGTTTGCATGTCTGGGATTGGTGTTTGTAAGTCCAAGTATTTGTCTTTGTTGGTTTGTACATCTAAACTGTCTATTTTTATCTGTTTGCTTGTCTGATTCTATTTGTTTTCATGTCTGGGTTGGTGTTTGCAAGTCCAATTATTTGTCTTTGTTGGTTTGTATATCTAAAGTGCCTGTCTTTCTCTGTTTGCATGTCTTATTATATTTGTTTGAAGGTCTGGGTTGGTGTTTGAAAGACAAAGTATTTGTCTTTGTTAGTTTGTATATCTAAAGTACCTGTCTTTCTCTGTTTGCATGTCTGATTCTATTTGTTTGCATGTCAGGGCTGGTGTTTGCATGTCCAAGTATCTTTCTTTGTGGGTTTATATATCTTTAGTGTCTGTCTTTCTCTGTTTGCATGTCTGATTCTATTTGTTTGCATGTCTGGGTTGGTGTTTGCAAGTCCAAGTATTTGTCTTTGTCAGTTTGTATATCTAAAGTGCCTGTCTTTCTATGTTTGCATGTCTGATTCTATTTGTTTGCTAGTCGGGGTTCGTGTTTGCAAGTCCAAGTATTTGTCTCTGTTGGTTTGTATATCTAAAGTGCCTGTCTTCCTCTGTTTGTGTGTCTGATTCTATTTGTGTGCATGTCTGGGTTAGTGTTTGCAAGTCCAAGTATTTGTCTTTGTTGGTTTGGGTATCTAAAGTACAAATTTTCCTCTGTGTGCATGTCTGACTATATGTGTTCGCAGGTCAGGGTTGGTGTTTGCAAATCCAAGTAATTGTCGTTGTGTGGTCTGGTGTATAAATGGCATGTGTATCTCTTTTTCAGTATCTGATTCTATTTGTTTGCTTGTCTGGGTCGGTCTTTTCAAGTCCAAGTATTTGTCTTTGTTGGTTGTATATATAAATTGCCTGTCTTTCTCTGTTTGCATGTCTGATTCTATGTGTTTGCATGTCAGTGTTGGTATTTGCAAGTCCAAGTATCTGTCATTGTTTGTTTCTATATCTAGAGTGCCTGTCTTTCTCTGTTTGCATGTCTGATTCTATTTGTTTGCATGTCTGGGTTGTTGTTTGCAAGTCCAAGAATTTGTCTTTGTTGGTTTGTATATCTAAAGTGCCTGTCTTTTTCCGTTTGCTAGTCTGATTATATTTGTTTGCATGTCTGAGCTGGTGTATGCAAGTCCAAGTATTTGTCTTTTTTGGTTTGTATATCTAAATTGCCTGGATTTTTCTGTTTGCATGTCTTATTCTATTTGTTTTAATGTCTGGGTTGGTGTTTGCAATTTCAGGTATTTGTCTTTGTGGGTTTGTATATCTAAAGTGCCTGTCTTTCTCTGTTTGCATGTCTGATTCAATTTGTTTGCATGTCTGGGTTGATGTTTGCAAGTCCAATTATTTGTCTTTGTTGTTTTTTATATCTAAAGTGCCTGTCTTTCTCTGTTTGCGTGTCTGATTCTATTTGTTTGCATGTCTGGGTTGGTGTTTGCAAATCCAAGTATTTGTCTTTGTTGGTTTGTATATCTAAAGTGCCTGTCTTTCTCTGTTTGCATGTCTGATTCTATTTGTTTGCGTGTCTGGGTTGTTGTTTGCAAGTCCAAGTATTTGTCTTTGTTGGTTGTATATCTAAAGTGCCTGTCTTTCTCTGTTTGCATGTCTGATTCTATGTGTTTGCATGTCAGGGTTGGTGTTTGCAAGTCCAAGTATCTGTCTTTGTTGGTTTATATATCTAGAGTGCCTGTCTTTCTCTGTTTGCATGTCTGATTCTATTTGTTTGCATGTCTGGGTTGATGTTTGCAAGTCCAAGAATTTGTCTTTGTCGGTTTGTATATCTAATGTGCCTGTCTTTCTCTGTTTGCAAGTCTGATTCTATTTGTTTGCATGTCTGAGCTGGTGTTTTCAAGTTCAAGTATATGTCGTTGTTGGTTTCTATATCCAAAGGGCATGTCTGTCTCTATTTGAATGTCTGATTCTATTTGTTTGCATGTCTGGGTTGGTTTTTACAAGTCCAAGTATCTGTCTTTGTTGGTTTGTATATCTAAAGTGCCTGTCTTTCTCTGTTTGCAAGTCTGATTCTATTTGTTTGCATGTCTGGGTTGGTGGTTGCAAGTCCGAGTATTTGTCGTGGTCGGTTTGTATATCTAAAGCGCCTGTCTTTCTCTGTTTGCGTGTCTGATTCTATTTGTTTGCATGTCTGGGTTGGTGTTTGCAAGTCCAATTATTTGTGTTTGTTGGTTTTTATATCTAAAGTGCCTGTCTTTCTCTGTTTGCATGTCTGATTCTATTTGAATGCATGTCTGAGTTGGTGTTTGCAAGTCCAAGTATTTGTCTTTGTTGGTTTGTATATCTAAAGTACCTGTTTTTCTCTGTTTGAATGTCTGATTCTATTTGTTTGCCTGTCTGGGTTGGTGTTTGCAAGTCCAAGTATTTGTCTTTGTCAGTTTGTATATCTAAAGTGCCTGTCTTTCTCTGTTTGCATGTCTGATTCTATTTGTTTGCATGTGTGGGTTGGTGTTTGCAAGTCCAAGTATTTTTCTTTGTTGGTTTGTATATCTAAAGTTCCTGTCTTTCTATGTTTGCATGTCTGATTCTATTTATTTGCATGTCTGGGTTGGTGTTTGCAAGTCCAAGTATTTGTCTTTGTCGGTTTGTATATCTAAAGTGCCTGGGTTTCTCTGTTTGCAAGTCTGATTCTATTTGTTTGCATGTCTGGGTTGGTGTTTGCAAGTCCAAGTATCTGTCTTTTTTGGTTTTTATATCTAAAGTGCCTGTCTTTCTCTGTTTGCATGTCTGATTCTATTTGTTTGCATGTCTGGGTTTAGTGTTTGCAAGTCAAAGTATTTGTCTTTGTCGGTTTGTATATCTAAAGTGCCTGTCTTTCTCTTTTTGCATATCTGATTCTATTTGTTTGCATGTCTGGGTTGGTGATTGCAAAACCAAGTATTTGTCTTTGTTGGTTTGTATATCTAAAGTACCTGTCTTTCTCTGTTTGCATGTCTGATTCTATTTGTTTGCATGTCAGTGTTGGTGTTTGCAAGTCCAAGTATCTTTCTTTGTGGGTTTATATATCTTTAGTGTCTGTCTTTCTCTGTTTGCATGTCTGATTCTATTTGTTTGCCTGTCTGGGTTGGTGTTTGCAAGTCCAAGTCTTTGTCTTTGTCTGTTTGTATATATAAAGTGAATATCTTTCTCTGTTTGCATGTCTGATTCTATTTGTTTGCATGTCTGGGTTTGTGTTTGCAAGTCCAAGTATTTGTCTTTGTTGGTTTGTATATCTAAAGTGACTATCTTTATTTGTTTGCAAGTCTGATTATATTTGTTTGCATGTCTGGGTTGGTGTTTGCAAGTCCGAGTATTTGTCTCTGTTTGTTTCTATATCTAAAGTGCCTGTCTTTCTCTGTTTGCTTGTCTGATTTTATTTGTTTGCAAGTCTGGGTTGTTGTTTGCAAGTCCAAGAATTTGTCTTTGTCGGTTTGTATATCTAAAGTGCCTGTCTTTCTCTGTTTGCAAGTCTGATTCTATTTGTTTGCATGTCTGGGTTGGTGTTTGCAAGTCCAAGTATTTGTCTTTGTTGGTTTGTATATCTAAAGTGCCTGTCTTTCTCTGTTTGCAAGTCTGATTCTATGTCTTTGCATGTCCGGGTTGGTGTTTGCAAGTCCAAGAATTTGTCTTTGTCGGTTTGTATATCTAAAGTGCCTGTCTTTCTCTGTTTGCAAGTCTGATTCTATTTGTTTGCATGTCTGGGTTGGTGATTGCAAGTCAAAGTATTTGTCTTTGTAGGTTTGTATATCTAATGTGCCTGTCTTTCTCTGTTTGCAAGTCTGATTCTATTTGTTTACATGTCAGGGTTGGTGTTTGCAAGTCCAAGTATTTGTCTGTGTATGTTCGTATATCTAAAGTGCATGTCTTTCTTTGTTTGAATGTCTTATTCTATTTTTTTAAATGTATGGGTTGGTGTTTTCAAGTACAATTATCTGTCTGTGTTGGTTTTTATATCTAAAGTGCCTGTATTTCTCTGTTTGCATGTCTGATTCTATTTGTTTGCATGTCTGAGTTGGTGTTTGCAAGTCCGAGTATTTGTCGTGGTCGGTTTGTATATCTAAAGCGCCTGTCTTTCTCTGTTTGCGTGTCTGATTCTATTTGTTTGCATGTCTGGGTTGGTGTTTGCAAGTCCAATTATTTGTTTTTGTTGGTTTTTATATCTAAAGTGCCTGTCTTTCTCTGTTTGCATGTCTGATTCTATTTGATTGCATGTCTGAGTTGGTGTTTGCAAGTCCAAGTATTTGTCTTTGTTGGTTTGTATATCTAAAGTACCTGTTTTTCTCTGTTTGCATGTCTGATTCTATTTGTTTGCCTGTCTGGGTTGGTGTTTGCAAGTCCAAGTATTTGTCTTTGTCAGTTTGTATATCTAAAGTGCATGTCTTTCTCTGTTTGCATGTCTGATTCTATTTATTTGCATGTGTGGGTTGGTGTTTGCAAGTCCAAGTATTTTTCTTTGTTGGTTTGTATATCAAAAGTGCCTGTCTTTCTATGTTTGCATGTCTGATTCTATTTATTTGCATGTCTGGGTTGGTGTTTGCAAGTCCAAGTATTTGTCTTTGTCGGTTTGTATATCTAAAGTGCCTGGCTTTCTCTGTTTGCAAGTCTGATTCTATTTGTTTGCATGTCTGGGTTGGTGTTTGCAAGTCCAAGTATCTGTCTTTTTTGGTTTTTATATCTAAAGTGCCTGTCTTTCTCTGTTTGCATGTCTGATTCTATTTGTTTGCATGTCTGGGATTAGTGTTTGCAAGTCAAAGTATTTGTCTTTGTCGGTTTGTATATCTAAAGTGCCTGTCTTTCTCTTTTTGCATATCTGATTCTATTTGTTTGCATGTCTGGGTTGGTGATTGCAAAACCAAGTATTTGTCTTTGTTGGTTTGTATATCTAAAGTACCTGTCTTTCTCTGTTTGCATGTCTGATTCTATTTGTTTGCATGTCAGGGTTGGTGTTTGCAAGTCCAAGTATCTTTCTTTGTGGGTTTATATATCTTTAGTGACTGTCTTTTTCTGTTTGCATGTCTGTTTCTATTTGTTTGCCTGTCTGGGTTGGTGTTTGCAAGTCAAAGTATTTGTCTTTGTCGGTTTGTATATCTAAAGTGCCTGTCTTTCTCTGTTTGCATGTCTGATTCTATTTGTTTGCATGTCGGGGTTGGTGTTTGCAAGGCAAAGTATTTGTCGTTGTTGTTTTTTATATATAAAGTGCATATATTTCTCTGTTTGCAAGTCTGATTCTATTTGTTTGCAAGTCGGGGTTGGTGTTTGCAAGTCCGAGTATTTGTCTTTGTTGGTTTGTATATTTAAAGTGCCTGTCTTTCTCTGTTTGCTTGTCTGATTCTATTTGTTTGCAAGTCTGGGTTGATGTTTGCAAGTCAAAGAATTTGTCTTTGTCGGTTTGTATA
Organism: Artemia sp. Qi Xiang Cuo; assembly: GCF_049724085.1. Taxonomy (NCBI): domain Eukaryota; kingdom Metazoa; phylum Arthropoda; class Branchiopoda; order Anostraca; family Artemiidae; genus Artemia; species Artemia sp. Qi Xiang Cuo. The sequence continues at coordinate 1,782,545 of NW_028300808.1, forward strand.
TCTAAAGTGCCTGTCTTTCTCTGTTTGCAAGTCTGATTCTATTTGTTTGCATGTCTGGGTTGGTGTTTGCAAGTCCAAGACTCTGTCTTTGTTGGTGTGTATATATAAAGAGCCTGTCTGTCTCTGTTTGCAAGTCTGATTCTATTTATTTGCATGTTTGGGTTGATGTTTGCAAGTCCAAGAATTTGTCTTTGTCGGTTTGTATATCTAAAGTGCCTGTCTTTCTCTGTTTGCAAGTCTGATTCTATTTGTTTGCATGTCTGGGTTGGTGATTGCAAGTCAAAGTATTTGTCTTTGTCGGTTTGTATATCTAAAGTACCTGTCTTTCTCTGTTTGCATGTCTGATTCTACTTGTTTGCATGTCAGGGTTGGTGTTTGCAAGTCCAAGTATATGTCTTTGTGGGTTTATATATCTATAGTGTCTGTCTTTTTTGTTTGCATGTCTGATTCTATTTGTTTTCCTGTCTGGGTTGGTGTTTGCAAGTCCAAGTATTTGTCTTTGTCAGTTTGTATATCTAAAGTGCATGTCTTTCTCTGTTTGCATGTCTGATTCTATGTGTTTACATGTTTGGGTTGGTGATTGCCAGTCCAAGTATTTGTCTTTGTGGGTTTGTATATCTAAAGTGCCTGTCTTTCTCTGTTTGAACGTGTGATTCTAATTGTTTGCATGTGGGGGTGTGTGTTTTCAAGTCCAAGTATTTGTCTTTGATGGTTTGTATATTTAAATTGACTGTCTTTCTCTGTTTGCATGTCTGATTTTATTTGTTTGCATGTCTTGGTTGATGTTTGCAAGTCCAAGAATTTGTCTTTGTCGGTTTGTATATCTAAAGTGCCTGTCTTTCTCTGTTTGCATGTCTGATTCTATTTGATTGCATGTCTGGGTTGGTGTTTGCAAGTCCAAGTATTTGTCTTTGTTGGTTTGTATATCTAAAGTGCCTGTTTTTCTCTGTTTGCATGTCTGATTCTATATATTTGCGTGTCTGTATTGGTGTTTTATAGTCTACGAAGCTGTCTTTGTTGGTTTGTATATTTAAAGTGCCTGTCTTTTTCTATTTGCATGTCTGATTCTATCTTTTTCCATGTTTGGGTCAGTTTATTCAAGTCAAATTATTTTTATGTGTTTATTTTTAAATCTTAAGTTAATCTCCTTCTCTATTTGAATGTCTGAGTCTATTTGTTTGCATGTCTGGGTTGGTGTTTGCAAGTTAAAGTATTTGTCTTTGTTGGTTTATATATCTAAAGTGCCTGTCTTTCTCTGTTTGCATGTCTGATTCTATTTGTTTGCATGTCTGGGATTGGTGTTTGCAAGTCCAAGTATTTATCTTTGTCGGTTTGCATATCTAAAGTGCCTGTCTTTCTATGTTTGCATGTCTGATTCTATTTGTTTGCAAGTCGGGGTTGGTGTTTGCAAGTCCGAGTATTTGTCTTTGTTGGTTTGTATATTTAAAGTGCCTGTCTTTCTCTGTTTGCTTGTCTGATTCTATTTGTTTGCATGTCTGGGTTGATGTTTGCAAGTCCAAGAATTTTTCTTTGTCGGTTTGTATATCTAAAGTGCCTGTGTTTCTCTGTTTGCATGTCTGATTCTATTTGTTTGCATGTCTGGGTTGGTGTTTTAAAGTCCAAGTATTTTTCTTTGTTGGTTTGTATATCTAAAGTGCCTATCTTTCTCTGTTTGCACGTCTGATTATATTTATTTGCATGTCTGGGTTGGTGTTTGCAAGTCCAAGTATTTGTCTTTGTCGGTTTGTATATCTAAAGGGCCTGTCTTTCTCTGTTTGCAAGTCTGATTCTATTTGTTTGCATGTCTGGGTTGGTGATTGCAAGTCCAAGTATTTGTCTTTGTCGGTTTGTATATCTAAAGTACCTGTCTTTCTCTGTTTGCATGTCTGATTCTACTTGTTTGCATGTCAGGGTTGGTGTTTGCAAGTCCAAGTATCTTTCTTTGTGGGTTTATATATCTTTAGTGTCTGTCTTTTTTGTTTGCATGTCTGATTCTATTTGTTTTCCTGTCTGGGTTGGTGTTTGCAAGTCCAAGTATCTGTCTTTGTCTGTTTGTATATCTAAAGTGCCTATCGTTCTCTGATTGCATGTCTGATTCTACTTGTTTATATGTCTGGGTTGGTGTTTGCAAGTCCAAGTATTTGTCTTTGTTGGTATGTATATCTAAAGTGCCTGTCTTTCTCTGTTTGCAAGTCTGATTCTTATTGTTAGCATGTGGGGGTTTGTGTTTTAAAGTCCAAGTATTTGTCGTTGTTGGTTTGTATATTTAAAGTGCCTGTCTTTCTCTGTTTGCTTGTCTGATTTTATTTGTTTGCATGTCTGGGTTGATGTTTGCAAGTCCAAGAATTTGTCTTTGTCGGTTTGTATATCTAAAGTACCTGTCTTTCTCTGTTTGCATGTCTGATTCTATTTGATTGCATGTCTGGGTTGGTGTTTGCAAGTCCAAGTATTTGTCTTTGTTGGTTTGCATATCTAAAGTGCCTGTTTTTCTCTGTTTGCAAGTCTGATTCTATTTGTTTGCATGCCTGGGTTGGTGTTTGCAAGTCCAAGTATTTGTCTTTGTTGGTTTGTATATCTAAAGTGCCTGTCTTTCTCTGTTTGCATGTCTGATTCTATCTGTTTGCATGTCTGGGTTGGTGTTTGCAAGTCCAAGTATTTGTCTTTGTTGGTTTGTATATCTAAAGTGCCTGTCTTTCTCTGTTTGCATGTCTGATTCTATTTTTTTGCATGTCAGGGTTGGTGTTTGCAAGTCCAAGTATATGTCTTTGTTGGTTTATATATCTAAAGTGCCTGTCTTTCTCTGTTTGCATGTCTGATTCTATTTGTTTGTATGTCTGGGATTGGTGTTTGCAAGTCCAAGTATTTGTCTTTGTCGGTTTGCATATCTAAAGTGCCTGTCTTTCTCTGTTTGTGTGTCTTATTCTATTTTTTTGCATGTCTGGGCTGGTGTTTGCATCTCCAAGTATTTGTCTTTGTTGGTTTGTATATCTAAAGTGCCTGTCTTACTCTGTTTGCATGTCTGATTCTATTTGTTTGCATGTCTGGGTTGGTGTTTGCAAGTCCAAGTATTTGTCTTTGTTGGTTTGTATATCTAAATTGCTTGTCTTTCTCTGTTTGCATGTCTGATTCTATTTGTTTGCTTGTTTGGGTTGGTGTTTGCAAGTCCAAGTATTTGTCTTTGTTGGTTTGTATATCTAAAGTGCCTGTCTTTCTTTGTTTATATGTCTGATTCTATCTGTTTGCATGTCTGGGTTGGTGTTTGCAAGTCCAAGTATTTGTCTTTGTTGGTTTGTATATCTAAAGTGCCTGTCTTTCTCTGTTTGCATGTCTTATTCTATTTGTTTACATGTCTGGGTTGGTGTTTGCAAGTCCAAGTAATTATCTTTGATGGTTTGTATATCTAAAGTGCCTTTCTTTCTCTGTTTGCATGTCTAATTCTATTTGTTTGCATGTCTGGGTTGATGTTTGCAAGTCCAAGTATCTGTCTTTTTTGGTTTTTATATCTAAAGTGCCTGTCTTTCTCTGTTTGCATGTCTGATTCTATTTGTTTGCATGTCTGGGATTGGTGTTTGTAAGTCAAAGTATTTGTCTTTGTCGGTTTGTATATCTAAAGTGCCTGTCTTTCTCTGTTTGTGTGTATGATTCTATTTGTTTGCATGTCTAGGTTGGTGTTTGCAAGTCCAATTATTTGTCTTTGTTGGTTTGTATATCTAAAGTGCCGGTCTTTCTCTGTTTGAATGTCTGATTCTATTTGTATGCATGTCTGTGTTGGTGTTTGCAAGTCCAAGTATTTGTCTTTGTTGGTTTGTATATCTAAAGTACCTGTCTTTCTCTGTTTGCATGTCTGATTCTATTTGTTTGCATGTCTGGGTTGGTGTTTGCAAGTCTAAGTATATTTCTTTGTGGGTTTATATATCTTTAGTGTCTGTCTTTTTCTGTTTGCATGTCTGATTCTATTTGTTTGCATGTCTGGGTTGGTGTTTGCAAGTCCAAGTATTTGTCTTTGTCAGTCTGTATATCTAAAGTGCCTGTCTTTCTATGTTTGCATGTCTGATTCTATTTGTTTACTAGTCGGGGTTGGTGTTTGCAAGTCCAAGAATTTGACTTTGTTGGTTTGTATATCTAAAGTGCCTGTCTTTCTCTGTTTGTGCGTCCGATTCAATTGGTGTGCTTGTCTGGGCTGGTGTTTGCAAGTCCAAGAATCTGTCTTTTATGGTGTCAATGTCTAAAGTGCCTAACTTTCTCTGTTTGCATGTCTGATTCTATTTGTTTGCATGTCTGGGTTGGTGTTTGAAAGTCCAAGGATTTCTCTTTGTTTGTTTGTATATATAAAGTGCCTGTCTTTCTCTGTTTGCATGTCTGATTCTATTTGTTTGCATGTCTGGGTTGTTGTTTTCAAATCCAAGTATTTGTCTTTGTTGTTTGTATATCTAAAGTGCCTGTCTTTCTCTATTTGCATGTCTGATTCTATTTGTTTGCATGTCAGGGTTGGTATTTGCAAGTCCAAGTATCTGTCTTTGTTGGTTTATATATCTAAAGTGCCTGTCTTTCTCTGTTTGCATGTCTGATTCTATTTGTTTGCATGTCTGGGGTGATGTTTGTCTTTGTTGGTTTGTATATTTAAAGTGCCTGTCTTTCTCTGTTTGCTTGTCTGATTCTATTTGTTTGCATGTCTGGGTTGATGTTTGCAAGTCCAAGAATTTGTCTTTGTCGGTTTGTATATCTAAAGTGCCTGTCTTTCTCTGTTTGCATGTCTGATTCTATTTGTTTGCATGTATGGGTTGGTGTTTGCAAGACCAATTATTTTTATTTGTTGGTTTTTATATCTAAAGTGCCTGTCTTTCTCTGTTTGAATGTCTGATTATATTTGTTTTGATGTATGGGTTGGTATTTGCGAGTCCAAGTATTTGTCTTTGTTGGTTTTTATATCTAAAGTGTCTGTCTTTCTCTATATGCTAGTCTGATTCTATTTGTTTGTACGTCAGGGTTGTTGTTTGAAAGTCCAAGTATTTGTCTTTTTTTCTTTGTATATCTAAAGTGCCTGTCTATCTCTGTTTGATTGTCTCATTCTATTTGTTTGCATGTCTGGGTTGATGTTTGCAAGTCCAAGTATTTGTCTTTGTTGGTATGCATATCTAAAGTGCCTGTCTTTCTCTGTTTGTGTGTCTTATTCTATTTGTTTGCATGTCTGGGCTGGTGTGTGCAAGTCCAAGTATTTGTCTTTGTTGGTTTTTATGTCTGAAGTCCCTGTCTTTCTATGTTTGTATGTCTGATTCTATTTGTTTGCAAGTCGGGGTTGGTGTTTGCAAGTCCAAGTATTTGTCTTTGTTGGTTTGTATATCTAAAGTGCCTGTCTTTCTCTGTTTGCTTGTCTGATTCTATTTGTTTGCATGTCTGGGTTGTTGTTTGCAAGTCCAAGAATTTGTCTTTGTAGGTTTGTATATCTAAAGTGCCTGTCTTTCTCTGTTTGCAGGTCTGATTCTATTTGTTTGCATGTCTGGGTTGGTGTTTGCAAGTCCAAGTATTTGTCTTTGTTGGTTTTTATATATAAAGTGCCTGTCTTTCTCTTTTTGTGTGTCTGATTCTATTTGTTTGCATGTCTGGGTTGGTGTTTGCAAGTCCAAGTATTTGTCTTTGTTGGTTTGTATATCTAAAGTGCCTGTCTTTCTATGTTTGCAAGTCTGATTCTATTTGTTTGCAAGTCGGGGTTGGTGTTTGCAAGTCCAAGAATTTGTCTTTGTGGGTTTGTATATATAAAGTGCCTGTCTTTCTCTGTTTGCTTGTCTGATTCTATTTGTTTGCAAGTCTGGGTTGATGTTTGCAAGTCCAAGAATTTGTCTTTGTCGGTTTGTATATCTAAAGTGCCTGTCTTTCTCTGTTTGCATGTCTGATTCTATTTGTTTGCACGTCAGGGTTGGTGATTGCAAGTCCAAGTATCTGTCTTTGTTGGTTTATATATCTAAAGTGCCTGTCTTTCTCTGTTTGCATGTCTGATTCTATTTGTTTGCATGTCTGGGATGATGTTTGCAAGTCCAAGCATTTGTGTTTGTTGGTTTGTATATCTAAAGTGCCTGTCTTTCTCTGTTTGCGAGTCTGATTCTATTTGTTTGCATGTCTGGGCTGTTGTTTGCAAGTCCAAGTATTTGTCTTTGTTGGTTTGTATATCTAAAGTGCCTGTCTTTTTATGTTTCCATGTCTGATTCTATCTGTTTGTATGTCTGGGTTGGTGTTTTCAAGTACAGGTATTTGTATTTGTTAGATTCTATATCTAAAGTTCCTGTCTTTATCTGTTTTCAAGTCTGATTATATTTGTTTGTGTGTCCGGGTTTGTGTTTACAAGTCGAAGTATCTGTCTTTGTTGGTTTTCGTATTTATTGAAGCTGTCTTTCTATAATTTCAAATCTGATTATACTTTTTTGCATCTTCTAGTTTTTTTTTACAAATCTAAGTATCTGTCTTTTGTTGATTTGTTTATCTAAAGTACACGATTTGCTAAGTTTTAATTTCTAATTTTAATTGTTGACGTGTCTGGGTTAGTGTTTTCAAGTCCAAGAATTTGTCTTTGTTGGTTTATATATATAAAGTGCCTGTCTTTCTCTGTTTGCATTTCTGATTCTATTTGTTTGAATGTCTGGGTTGGTGTTTGCAAGTCCAAGTATTTGTCTTTGATGGTTTGTATTTCTAAAGTGCCTCTCTTTCTCTGTTTGCATGTCTGATTCTATTTGTTTGCATGTCTGGGTTGCTGTTTGCAAGTCAAAGAATTTGTCTTTCTCGGTTTGCATATCTAAATTTCCCGTCTTTCTATGTTTGTGTGTCTTATTCTATTTTTTTGCATGTCTGGGCTGGTGTTTGCAAGTCCAAGTATTTGTCTTTGTTGGTTTGTATATCTAAAGTCCCTGTCTTTCTATGTTTGCATGTCTGATTCTATTTGTTTGCAAGTCGGGGTTGGTGTTTGCAAGTCCAAGTATTTGTCTTTGTTGGTTTGTATATCTAAAGTGACTGTTTTTCTCTGTTTGCATGTCTGAATATATTTGAGGGTGTGTCTTGTAGGAGATTTCCTCCTCCGTAAATGGGTTCTTATTGGTTTAAATTACTAACTTTCATGTCTGTTACTATTCGCATTTGAGGTTATTCAATAGTACAGTCCTGGGTTGGTGTTTGCAATTCCTAGAATCTATCTCGGTGGGTTGGTGTATCTAAAGAGCATATCTGTCTCTGTCTTTATGTCTGATTCTATTTTTTTGCATGTCTGGGATGGTGTTTGCAAGTCCAAGTATTTGTCTTTGTTGGTTTGTATATCTAAAGTGCCTGTCTTTCTATGTTTGCAAGTCTGATTCTATTTGTTTGCAAGTCGGGGTTGGTGTTTGCAAGTCCAAGAATTTGTCTTTGTCGGTTTGTATATATAAAGTGCCTGTCTTTCTCTGTTTGCTTGTCTAATTCTAGTTGTTTGCATGTCTGGGTTGTTGTTTGCAAGTAAAAGAATTTGTCTTTGTCGGTTTGTATATCTAAAGTTCCTGTCTTTTTCTGTGTGCATGTCTGAGTCTATTTGTTTTTATTTCTGGGTTGGTGTTTGCAAGTCCAAGTATTTGTCGTTGTATGTTTGTTGATATAAAGTAAACGTCTCTCTGTTCGCATGTCTTATTCTCTATGTTTGAATGTCTGGGCTGGTGTTTTCAAGTCAAAGAATTTTTCTGGTTCGGTTTCTATATCTAAAGTTATTATCTTTCTCTGTTTGCAAGTCTCATTCTATTTGTTTGCATGTCTGGGTTGGTGTTCGTAAGTCCAAGTATTTTTCTTTGTTGGTTTGTATATCTAAAGTGCCTGTCTTTTTATGTGTCTATGTCTGACTCTATCTGTTTTCATGTCTGGGTTTATGTTTGCTAGTCCAAGTATATGTCTTTTTTGGTTTGTATATCTAAAGTTCCTGTCTTTTTATATTTGCAAGTCTTATTCTATTTGTGTGCTTGTCTGTCGTAGTGTTTGCAAGTCAAAGTATTTGTCTGGGTTGGTTTGTATATCTAAAGTGCCTGTCTTTCTCTGTTTGCATGTCTGATTCTATTTGTTTGTATGCCTGGGTTGGTGTTTGCAAGTCCAAGTATTTGTCGTTGGTGGTTTGTATATCTAAAGTGCCTGTCTTTCTCTGTTTGAATGTCTGATTCTATTTTTTTACGTGTCAGGGTTGGTGTTTGCAAGTCCAAGTATCTTTCTTTGTTGGTTTATATATCTAAAGTGCCTGTCTTTCTCTGTTTGCATGTCTGATTCTATTTGTTTGTATGTCTGGGATTGGTGTTTGAAAGTCAAAGTATTTGTCTTTGTCGGTTTGCATATCTAAAGTACCTGTCTTTCTCTGTTTGTGTGTCTTATTCTATTTTTTTGCATGTCTGGGCTGGTGTTTGCATCTCCAAGTATTTATCTATGTTGGGTTGTATATCTAAAGTGCCTGTCTATCTCCCTTTGCATGTTTGATTCTATTTTTTTGTATGTCTGGGTTGGTTTTTGCAGGTAAAAGTATTTGTCGTTGTTTGTTTGTCTGTATTAAATGTATATATTTTTCTGTTTGCATTTATGATTCTATTTTTTTTAATGTCTGGGTTGGTGTTTGCAAGTCCAAGAATTTGTCATTGTTGGTTTGTATATCTAAAGTGCCTGTCTTTCTATGTTTGCATGTCTGATTCTTTATGTTTGCATGTCTGTGTTGTTGTTTGCAAGTCCAAGTATTTGTCTTTGTTGGTTTGTATATCTAAAGTGACTGTCTTTCTCTTTTTGCATGTCTGATTCTATCTGTTTTCATGTCTGGGTTGTTGTTTGCAAGTCAAAGTATTTGTCTTTGTTGGTTTGTATATCTATAGTACCTATATGTCTCAGTTTGCATTTTTGATTCTATTAATGTGCCTGACTGGATAGATAATAGCAATTCCAAGTATTAGTATTTGAAGGTTTGTAAATATAAACAACATGACATGCTCTGTCTAAATGTCTAAATCTATTTTTTGGCATATCTGGGATTGTTGTTTTTAAGTCCAAGTATTTGTCTTTGTTGGTTTGTATATCTAAAGTGCATGTCTTTCTCTGTTTGCGTGTCTGATTCTATTTTTTTGCATGTCAGGGTTGGTGTTTGCAAGTCCAAGTATCTGTCTTTGTTAGTTTATATATCTAAAGTGCCTGTCTTTCTCTGTTTGCATGTCTGATTCTATTTGTTTGCATGTCTGGGATTGGTGTTTGCAAGTCCAAGTATTTGTCTTTGTTGGTTTGTATATCTAAAGTGCCTGTCTTCCTCTGTTTGCATGTCTGATTCTATTTGTGTGCATGTCTGGGTTCGTGTTTGCAAGTCCAAGTATTTGTCTATGTTGGTTTGTATATCTAAAGTGCCTGTCTTTCTCTTTTTGCATGTCTGATTCTATTTGTTTGCATGTCTGGGTTGGTGCCTGTCTTTCTCTGTTTGCATGTCTGATTCTATTTCTTTGCATGTCTGGGTTGATGTTTGCAAGTCCAAGAATTTGTCTTTGTCTGTTTGTATATCTAAAGTACCTGTCTTTCTCCTGTCTTTCTCTGTTTGCATGTCTGATTCTATTTGTTTGCAGATCTGGGCTGGTATTTTGCAAATCCAAGTTTTTGTCTTTGTTGTTTTGTATACCTAAAGTGCATGTCTTTCTCTGTTTGCATGTCTGATTCTATTTGTTTGCATGTCTGGGGTGGTGTTTGCAAGTCCAAGTATTTGTCTTTGTTGTTTTGTATATCTAAAGTGCCTGTCTGAATCTATTAGTTTGCATGTCTGTGTTTATGTTTCCAAGTCCTAGTATTTTTGTTTGTTGATTTGTATGTCTAAAGTGCCTGTCTTTCTCTATTTGCATGTCTGATTCTATGTGTTTTCATGTCTGGGTTGGTGTTTACAGGTCTATGAATCTTTCTTTCTTTGTATGTTTATATAAAGTGCCTGTCTTTCTCTTTTTGCATGTCTGATTCTATTTGTTTGCATGTCTGGGTTGGTGCCTGTCTTTCTCTGTTTGCATGTCTGATTCTATTTCTTTGCATGTCTGGGTTGATGTTTGCAAGTCCAAGAATTTGTCTTTGTCGGTTTGTATATCTAAAGTGCCTATCTTTGTCTGTTTGCATGTCTGATTCTATATGTTTGCAAGTCTGGGTTGGTGTTTTGCAAGTCCAAGTATTTGTCTTTGTAGGTTTGTATATCTAAATTGCCTATCTTTCTCTGTTTGAATGTCTGATTCTATTTGTTTGAATTTCTGGGTTGGTGTTTGAAAGTCCAAGTATCTGTCCTTGTTGGTTAGTATATCTAAAGTGCCTGACTTTCTCTGATTGCATGTCTGATTCTATTTGTTTGCATGTCTGGGTTGGTGGTTGCAAGTCCGAGTATTTGTCGTGGTCGGTTTGTATATCTAAAGCGCCTGTCTTTCTCTGTTTGCGTGTCTGATTCTATTTGTTTGCATGTCTGGGTTGGTGTTTGCAAGTCAAAGTATTTGTTTTTGTTGGTTTTTATATCTAAATAACCTGTCTTTCTCTGTTTGCATGTCTGATTCTATTTGAATGCATGTCTGAGTTGGTGTTTGCAAGTCCAAGTATTTGTCTTTGTTGGTTTGTATATCTAAAGTACCTGTTTGTCTCTGTTTGCATGTCTGATTCTATTTGTTTGCCTGTCTGGGTTGGTGTTTGCAAGTCCAAGTATTTGTCTTTGTCAGTTTGTATATCTAAAGTGCATGTCTTTCTCTGTTTGCACGTCTGATTCTATTTATTTGCATGTGTGGGTTGGTGTTTGCAAGTCCAAGTATTTGTCTTTGTTGGTTTGTATATCTAAAGTGCCTGTCTTTCTATGTTTGCATGTCTGATTCTTTTTATTTGCATGTCTGGGTTTGTGTTTGCAATTCAAAGTATTTGTCTTTTTAGGTTTGTATATATAAAGTGCCTGGGTTTCTCTGTTTGCAAGTCTGATTCTATTTGTTTGCATGTCTGGGTTGGAGTTTGCAAGTCCAAGTATCTGTCTTTTTTGGTTTTTATATCTAAAGTGCCTGTCTTTCTCTGTTTGCATGTCTGATTCTATTTGTTTGCATGTCTGGGATTGGTGTTTGCAAGTCAAAGTATTTTTCTTTGTCGGTTTTTATATCTAAAGTGCCTGTCTTTCTCTGTTTGCATGTCTGATTCTATTTGTTTGCATGTCTGGGTTGGTGATTGCAAAACCAAGTGTTTGTCTTTGTTGGTTTGTATATCTAAAGTACCTGTCTTTCTCTGTTTGCATGTCTAATTCTATTTGTTTGCATGTCAGGGTTGGTGTTTGCAAGTCCAAGTATCTTTCTTTGTGGGTTTATATATCTTTAGTGTCTGTCTTTCTATGTTTGCATGTCTGATTCTATTTCTTTGCATGTCTGGGTTGGTGTTTGCAAGTCCAAGTATTTGTCTTTGTCAGTTTGTATATCTACAGTGCATTTCTTTCTCTCTTTGCATGTCTGATTCTATTTGTTTGCATGTCGGGGTTGGTGTTTGCAAGTCCAAGTATTTGTCTTTGTTGGTTTGTATATCTAAAGTGCCTGTCTTTCTCTGTTTGAATGTCTGATTCTATTTGTTTGCAAGTCGGGGTTGGTGTTTGCAAGTCCAAGTATTTGTCTTTGTTGGTTTGTATATTTAAAGTACCTGTCTTTCTCTGTTTGCTTGTCTGATTCTATTTGTTTGCATGTCTGGGCTGATGTTTCCAAGTCAAAGTATTTGTCTGTGTTGGTTTGTATATCTAAAGTTCCTATCTTTTTCTGTTTGCGAGTCTCATTCTATCTGTTTGCATGTCTGTGTTGGTGTTTGCAAGTCCATGTATTTTTCTTTGTTGGTTTGTATATCTTAAGTGCATCTTTTTCTCTGTTTGCATGTCTTATTCTATCTGTTTGCATGTCGGGGTTGGTGTTTGCAAGTCAAAGTATATGTCTTTGTTGGTTTGTATATCTAAATTGACTGTCTTTCTCTGTTTGAATGTCTTATTCTATTTTTTTTCTTGTCAGGGTTGGTGTTTGAAAGTCCAAGTATATTTCTTTGTTGGTTTATATATCTAAAGTGCCTGTCTTTCTCTGTTTGCATGTCTGATTCTATTTGTTTGCATGTCTGGGATTGGTGTTTGCAAGTCCAAGTATTTGTCTTTGTCGGTTTGCATATCTAAAGTGCCTGTCTTTCTCTGTTTGTGTGTCTTATTCTATTTTTTTGCATGTCTGGGCTGGTGTTTGCAAGTCCAAGTATTTGTCTTTGATGGTTTGTATATCTAAAGTGCCTGTTTTTCTATGTTTGCATGTCTGATTCTATTTGTTTGCATGTCGGGGTTGGTGTTTGCAAGTCCGAGTATTTGTCTTTGTTGGTTTGTATATTTAAAGTGCCTGTCTTTCTCTGTTTGCATGTCTGATTTTAATTGTTTGCATGTTTGGGTTGATGTTTGCAAGTCCAAGAATTTGTCTTTGTCTGTTTGTATATCTAAAGTGCCTGTCTTTCTCTGTTTGAATGTCTGATTCTATTTGTTTGCATGTCTGGGTTGGTGTTTGCAAGTCCAAGTATTTGTCTTTGTTGGTTTGTATATCTAAAGTGCCTGGGTTTCTCTGTTTGCAAGTCTGATTCTATTTGTTTGCATGTCTGGGTTGGTGTTTGCAAGTCCAAGTATATGTCTTTTTTGGTTTTTATATCTAAAGTGCCTGTCTTTCTCTGTTTGCATGTCTGATTCTATTTGTTTGCATGTCTGGGATTGGTGTTTCCAAGACAAAGTATTTGTCTTTGTCGGTTTGTATATCTAAAGTGCCTGTCTTTCTCTGTTTGCATGTCTGATTCTATTTGTTTGCATGTCTGGGTTGGTGATTGCAAAACCAAGTGTTTGTCTTTGTTGGTTTGTATATCTAAAGTACCTGTCTTTCTCTGTTTGCATGTCTAATTCTATTTGTTTGCATGTCAGGGTTGGTGTTTGCAAGTCCAAGTATCTTTCTTTGTGGGTTTATATATCTGCAGTGTCTGTCTTTTTCTGTTTGCATGTCTTATTCTATTTGTTTGCCTGTCTGGGTTGGTGTTTGCAAGTCCAAGTATTTGTCTTTGTAGGTTTGTATATATAAAGTGACTGTCTTTCTCTGTTTGCATGTCTGATTCTATTTGTTTGCATGTCTGGGTTTTTGTTTGCAAGTACAAGTATTTGTATTTGTTGTTTTGTATATATAAAGTGCCTTTATTTCTATGTTTGAAGGTATGATTCTATTTGTTTGCAAGTCGGGGCTGGTGTTTGCAAGTCCAAGTATTTGTCTTTGTTGGTTTGTATATCTAAAGTACCTGTCTTTCTCTGTTTGCATGTCTGATTCTATTTGTTTGCATGTCTGGGTTGATGTTTGCAAGTCCAAGAATTTGTCTTTGTCGGTTTGTATATCTAAAGTGCCTGTCTTTCTCTGTTTGCAGGTCTGATTCTATTTGTTTGCATGTCTGGGTTGGTGTTTGCAAGTCAATGAATTTTTCTTTTTGGTTTTCTATATATAAATTTCCTATCTTTCTTTATTTGCTTTTGTGAATCGTTTTTTTTGTATTTCTTTGTTGGTGTTGTAAAGTTCAAATATTTGTATGTGTTGGTTTGTATATCTAAAGTGCCTGTCTTTCTCTGTTTGAATGTCTGATTCTATTTTTTTACGTGTCAGGGTTGGTGTTTGCAAGTCCAAGTATCTTTCTTTGTTGGTTTATATATCTAAAGTGCCTGTCTTTCTCTGTTTGCATGTCTGATTCTATTTGTTTGCATGTCTGGGATTGGTGTTTGCAAGTCCAAGTATTTGTCTTTGTCGGTTTGCATATATAAAGTGCCTGTCTTTCTCTGTTTGTGTGTCTTATTCTATTTTTTTGCATGTCTGGGCTGGTGTTTGCAAGTCCAAGTATTTGTCTTTGATGGTTTGTATATCTAAAGTGCCTGTCTTTCTCTGTTTGCATGTCTGATTCTATTTGTTTGCAAGTCGGGGTTGGTGTTTGCAAGTCCAAGTATTTGTCTTTGTTGGTTTGTATATATAAAGTGCCTGTCTTTCTCTGTTTGCTTGTCTGATTCTATTTGTTTGCATGTCTGGGTTGATGTTTGCAAGTCCAAGAATTTGTCTTTGTCTGTTTGTATATCTAAAGTGCCTGTCTTTCTCTGTTTGAAAGTCTGATTCTATTTGTTTGCATGTCTGGTTTGGTGTTTGCAAGTCCAAGTATCTGTCTTTGTTGGTGTGTATATCAAAAGTGCCTATCTTTCTCTGTTTGAAAGTCTGATTGTATTTGTGTGTATGTCTGTGTGTATGTTCGCAAGTCCAAGTATTTATCATTGTTGGTTTGTATATCTAAAGTACCTGTCTTTCTCTGTTTGCATGTCTGATTCTATTTTTTTACATGTCAGGGTTGGTGTTTGCAAGTCCAAGTATCTGTCTTTGTTGGTTTATATATCTAAAGTGCCTGTCTTTCTCTGTTTGCATGTCTGATTCTATTTGTTTGTATGTCTGGGATTGGTGTTTGCAAGTCCAAGTATTTGTCTTTGTCGGTTTGCATATCTAAAGTGCCTGTCTTTCTCTGTTTGTGTGTCTTATTCTATTTGTTTGCATGTTTGGGTTGTTGTTTGCTTGTCCAAGAATTTGTCTTTGTCGGTTTGTATATCTAAAGTTCCTATCTTTCTCTGTTTGCGAGTCTGATTCTATTTGTTTGCATGTCTGGGTTGGTGTTTGTAAGTCCAAGTATTTGTCTGTGTTGGTTTGTATATCTAAAGTGCCTGTCTTTCTATGTTTGCATGTCTGATTCTATTTGTTTGCATGTATGGTTTGGTATTTGCAAGTCCAAGTATTTGTCTTTGTTGGTTTGTATATCTAAAGTGCCTGTCTTTCTCTATTTGCAAGTCTGATTCTATTTGTTTGCATGTCTGGGTTGGTGATTGCAAGTCCAAGTATTTTTATTTGTTGGTTTGTATATCTAAAGTGCATGTCTTTCTCTGTTTGCATGTCTGATTCTATTTGTTTGCATGTCGGGGTTGGTGTTTGCAAGTCTAAGTATATGTCTTTGTTGGTTTGTATATCTAAAGTTCCTGTCTTTCTCTGTTTGCATGTCTGACTCTATTTGTTTGCATGTCTGGGTTGGTGTTTGCAAGTCCAAGTATTTGTCTTTGTTGGTTTGCATGTCTGGGTTGGTGTTTGCAAGTCCAAGTATTTGTCGTGGTCGGTTTGTATATCTAAAGCGCCTGTCTTTCTCTGTTTGTGTGTCTGATTCTATTTGTTTGCATGTCTGGGTTGGTCTTTGCAAGTCCAATTATTTGTCTTTGTTGGTTTGTATATCTAAAGTTCCTGTCTTTCTCTGTTTGCATGTCTGATTCTATTTGTTTGCATGTCTGGGATTGTTGTTTGCAAGTCAAAGTATTTGTCTTTGTCGGTTTGTATATCTAAAGTGCCTGTCTTTCTCTGTTTGCATGTCTGATTCTATTTGTTTGCATGTCTGGGTTGGTGATTGCAAGTCCAAGTATTTGTCTTTGTTGGTTTGTGTATCTAAAGTACCTGTCTTTCTCTGTTTGCATGTCGGATTCTATTTGTTTGCATGTCAGGGTTGGTGTTTGCAAGTCCAAGTATCTTTCTTTGTGGGTTTATATATCTTCAGTGTCTGTCTTTTTCTGTTTGCAAGTCTGATTCTATTTGTTTGCATGTCTGGGTTGGTGTTTGCAAGTCCAAGTATCTGTCTTTTTTGGTTTTTATATCTAAAGTGCCTGTCTTTCTCTGTTTGCATGTCTGATTCTATTTGTTTGCATGTCTGGGATTGGTGTTTGTAAGTCAAAGTATTTGTCTTTGTTGGTTTGTATATCTAAAGTGGCTGTCTTTCTCTGTTTGCATGTCTGATTCTATTTGTTTGCATGTCTGGGTTGGTGTTTGCAAGTCCAAGTATTTGTCTATGTTGGTTTGTGTATCTAAAGTACCTGTCTTTCTCTGTTTGCATGTCTGATTCTATTTGTTTGCCTGTCAGGGTTGGTGTTTGCAAGTCCAAGTATCTTTCTTTGTGGGTTTATATATCTTCAGTGTCTGTCTTTCTCTGTTTGCATGTCTGATTCTATTTGTTTGCCTGTCTGGGTTGGTGTTTACAAGTCCAAGTATTTGTCTTTGTCTGTTTGTATATCTAAAGTGCATGTCTTTCTCTGTTTGCATGTCTGATTCTATTTGTTTGCATGTCTGGGTTGGTGTTTGCAAGTCCAAGTATTTGTCTTTGTTGGTTTGTATATCTAAAGTGCCTGTCTTTCTCTGTTTGCGTGTCTGATTCTATTTGTTTGCATGTCGGGGTTGGTGTTTGCAAGTCCAAGTATTTGTCTTTGTTGGTTTGTATATCTAAAGTGCCTGTCTTTCTCTGTTTGTGTGTCTGATTCTATTGGTTTGCATGTCTGGGATGGTGTTTGCAAGTCCAAGTATACGTCTTTGTTGGTGTGTATATCTAAAGTGCCTGTCTTTCTCTGTTTGCATGTCTGATTCTATTTGTTTGCATGTCTGGGTTGGTATTTGCAAGTCCAAGTATTTGTCTTTGTTGGTTTGTATATCTAAAGTGCCTGTCTTTCTCTGTTTGCGTGTCTGATTCTATTTGTTTGCATGTCTGGGTTGGTGTTTGCAAGTCCAAGTATTTGTCTTTGTTGGTTGTATATCTAAAGTGCCTGTCTTTCTCTGTTTGCATGTCTGATTCTATTTGTTTGCATGTCAGGGTTGGTGTTTGCAAGTCCAAGTATCTGTCTTTTTTGGTTTTTATATCTAAAGTGCCTGTCTTTCTCTGTTTACATGTCTGATTCTATTTGTTTGCATGTCTGGGATGAGATTTTCAAGTCAAAGGATTTGTCTTTGTTGGTTTGTATATCTAATGTTCCTATCTTTCTCTGTTTGCATGTCTGATTCTATTTGTTTGCATGTCTGGGTTGGTGTTTGTAAGTCCGAGTATTTGTCTTTGTTGGTTTCTATATTTAAATTGCCTGTCGTTCTCTGTTTGCATGTCTGATTCTATTTGTTTGCATGGCTGGGTTGGTGTTTGCAAGTCCAAATATTTGTCTTTGTTGGTTTGTATATCTAAAGTACCTGTCTTTCTCTGTATGTGTGTCTGATTCTATTGGTTTGCATGTCTGGGTTGGTGTTTGCAAGTCCAAGTATTTGTCGTGGTCGGTTTGTATATCTAAAGCGCCTGTCTTTCTCTGTTTGCATGTCTGATTCTATTTGTTTGCATGTCTGGGTTGGTTTTTGCAAGTCCAAGTATTTGTTTTTGTTGGTTTGTATATCTAAAGTGGCTGTCTTTCTCTGTTTGCGTTTCTCATTATTTTTTTTTGCGTGTCTGGGTGTGTGTTTGCAAGTCCAAGTATTTGTCTTTGTATATCTAAATTGCCTGTCTTTCTCTGTTTGCACGTCTGATTCTATTGGTTTGCATGTCAGGGTTGGTGTTTGCAAGTCCAAGTATCTGTCTTTTCTGGTTTGTATATCTAAAGTGCCTGTCTTTCTCTGTTTGCATGTCTGATTCTATTTGTTTGCATGTCTGGGATTGGTGTTTGCAAGTCAAAGTATTTGTGTTTGTCGGTTTGTATATCTAAAGTGCCTGTCTTTCTCTGTTTGTATGTCTGATTCTATTTGTTTGCATGTCTGGGTTGGTGTTTGCAAGTCCAAGTATTTGTCTTTGTTGGTTTTTATATCTAAAGTACCTGTCTTTCTCTGTTTGCATGTCTGATTCTATTTGTTTGCATGTCAGAGTTGGTGTTTGCAAGTCCAAGTATCTGTCTTTGTGGGTTTATATATCTTTAGTGTCTGTCTTTCTCTGTTTGCATGTCTGATTCTATTTGTTTGGCTGTCTGGGTTGGTGTTTGCAAGTCCAAGTATTTGTCTTTGTCAGTTTGTATATCTAAAGTGCATGTCTTTCTCTGTTTGCATGTCTGATTCTATTTGTTTGCATGTCTGGGTTGGTGTTTGCAAGTCCAAGTATTTGTCTTTGTTGGTTTGGATATCTAAAGTGCCTGTCTTTCTATGTTTGCATGTCTGATTATATTTGTTTGGATGTCGGGGTTGGTTTTTGCAAGTCCAGGGATTTGTCTTTGTCAGTTTGTTTATCTAAATGTCCTGTCTTTCTCTGTTTGCATGTCTGAATCTATTTGTTTGCATGTCTGGCTGGGTGTTTGCAAGTCCAAGAATCTGTCTTTGTAGGTTTGTATATCTAAATTGCCTGTCTTTCTCTGTTTGCAAGTCTGATTCTATTTGTTTGCATGTCTGGGTTGGTGTTTGCAAGTCCAAGTATTTGTCTTTGTTGGTTTATATATCTAAATTGCCTGTCGATCTCTGTTTGCATGTCTGATTCAATTTGTTTGCATGTCTGGGTTGGTTTTTTCAAGTCCAACTATTTGTCTTTGTTGGTTTGTATATCTAAAGTGCCTATATTTCTCTGTTTGCATGTCTGATTATATATGTTTGTATGTCTGGGTTGGTGTTTTGCAAGTCAAAGTATTTTTCTTTGTTAGTTTGTATATCTAAATTGCCTGTCTTTCTCTGTTTGCATGTCTGATTCTATTTATTTGCATGTCTGGGTTGGTGTTTGCAAGTCAAAGTATTTGTCTTTGTTGGTTTGTATATCTAAAGTGCATGTCTTTCTCTGTTTGCATGTCTGATTCTATTTGTTTGCATGTCGGGGATGGTGTTTGCAAGTCCAAGTATTTGTCTTTGTTGGTTCGTATATCTAAAGTGCCTGTCTTTCTATGTTTACATGTCTGATTCTATTTGTTTGCATGTTGGGGATGGTGTTTGGAAGTCCAAGTATTTGTCTTTGTTGGTTTGAATATCTAAAGTGCCTGTCTTTCTCTGTATGTGTGTCTGATTCTATTGGTTTGCATGTCTGGGTTGGTGTTTGCAAGTCCAAGCATTTGTCTTTGTCGGTTTGTATATCTAAAGCGCCTGTCTTTCTCTGTTTGTGTGTCTGATTCTATTTGTTTGCATGTCTGGGTTGGTCTTTGCAAGTCCAATTATTTGTCTTTGTTGGTTTGTATATCTAAAGTTCCTGTCTTTCTCTGTTTGCATGTCTGATTCTATTTGAATGCATGTCTGGGTTGGTGTTTGCAAGTCCAAGTATTTGTTTTTGTCAGTTTGTATATCTAAAGTGCATGTCTTTCTCTGTTCGCATGTCTGATTCTACTTATTTGCATGTGTGGGTTGGTGTTTGCAAGTCCAAGTATTTGTCTTTGTTGGTGTGCATGTCTGGGTTGGTGTTTGCAAGTCCAAGTATTTGTCTTTGTCGGTTTGTATATCTAAAGCGCCTGTCTTTCTCTGTTTGTGTGTCTGATTCTATTTGTTTGCATGTCTGGGTTGGTCTTTGCAAGTCCAATTATTTGTCTTTGTTGGTTTGTATATCTAAAGTTCCTGTCTTTCTCTGTTTGCATGTCTGATTCTATTTGTTTGCATGTCTGGGATTGGTGTTTGCAAGTCAAAGTATTTGTCTTTGTCGGTTTGTATATCTAAAGTGCCTGTCTTTCTCTGTTTGCATGTCTGATTCTATTTGTTTGCATGTCTGGGTTGGTGATTGCAAGTCCAAGTATTTGTCTTTGTTGGTTTGTATATCTAAAGTACCTGTCTTTCTCTGTTTGCATGTCTGATTCTATTTGTTTGCCTGTCAGGGTTGGTGTTTGCAAGTCCAAGTATCTTTCTTTGTGGGTTTATATATCTTCAGTGTCTGTCTTTCTCTGTTTGCATGTCTGATTCTATTTGTTTGCCTGTCTGGGTTGGTGTTTGCAAGTCCAAGTATTTGTCTTTGTCAGTTTGTATATCTAAAGTGCATGTCTTTCTCTGTTTGCATGTCTGATTCTATTTGTTTGCATGTCTGGGTTGGTGTTTGCAAGTCCAAGTATTTGTCTTTGTTGGTTTGTATATCTAAAGTGCCTGTCTTTCTATGTTTGCATGTCTGATTCTATTTGTTTGCATGTCGGGGTTGGTGTTTGCAAGTCCAAGTATTTGTCTTTGTTGGTTTGTATATCTAAAGTGCCTGTCTTTCTCTGTTTGTGTGTCTGATTCTCTTGGTTTGCATGTCTGGGCTGGTGTTTGCAAGTCCAAGTATACGTCTTTGTTGGTTTGTATATCTAAAGTGCCTGTCTTTCTCTGTTTGCATGTCTGATTCTAATTGTTTGCATGTCTGGGTTGGTGTTTGCAAGTCCAAGTATTTGTCTTTGTTGGTTTATATATCTAAAGTGCCTGTCTTTCTCTGTTTGCGTGTCTGATTCTATTTGTTTGCATGTCTGGGTTGGTGATTGCAAGTACAAGTATCTGTCTTTGTTGGTTGTATATCTAAAGTGCCTGTCTTTCTCTGTTTGCATGTCTGATTCTATTTGTTTGCATGTCATGGTTGGTGTTTACAAGTCCAAGTATTTGTCTTTGTTGGTTTATATATCTAAAGTGCATTTCTGTCTCTGTTTGAATGTCTAAGTCTATTTGTTTTTATGTAAGTGTTGATATTTTGAAGTCAAATTATTTTAATGTGTCTGTTTGTATATCTAATGTTCCTATCTTTTTATGTTTGAATGTCTGATTATATGACATTGAATTTCAGTGTTGGTGTTTGTAAGTCCGAGTATCTGTATTTTTTGGTTTGTATATCTAAATTGCCTGTCGATCTCTGTTTGCATGTCTGATTCAATTTGTTTGAATGTCTGGGTTGGTGTTTGCAAGTCCAAGTATTTGTCTTTGTTGGTTTGTATATCTAAAGTGCCTGTCTTTCTCTGTTTGCATGTCTGATTCTATTTGTTTGTATGTCTGGGTTGGTGTTTTGCAAGTCCAAGTATTTGTCTTTTTTGTTTTGTATATATAAAGTGCATTTCTTTCTCTGTTTGCATGTCTGATTCTATTTTTTTGAATGTCTGGGTTGGTGTTTGCAAGTCATAGTATTTGTCTTTGTTGGTTTGTATATCTAAAGTGCATGTCTTTCTCTGTTTGCATGTCTGATTCTATTTATTTGCATGTCTGGGTTGGTGTTTGCAAGTCCAAGTATTTGTCTTTGTTGGTTTGTATATCTAAAGTGCCTGTCTTTCTATGTTTACATGTCTGATACTATTTGTTTGCATGTCGGGGATGGTGTTTGCAAGTCTAAGTATTTGTCTTTGTTGGTTTGAATATCTAAAGTACCTGTCTTTCTCTGTATGTGTGTCTGATTCTATTTGTTTGCATGTCTGGGTTGGTGTTTGCAAGTCCAAGTATTTGTCTTTGTCGGTTTGTATATCTAAAGCGCCTGTCTTTCTCTGTTTGTGTGTCTGATTCTATTTGTTTGCATGTCTGGGTTGGTCTTTGCAAGTCCAATTATTTGTCTTTGTTGGTTGTATATCTAAAGTGCCTGTCTTTCTCTGTTTGCATGTCAGATTCTATTTGATTTCATGTCTGGGTTGGTGTTTGCAAGTCCAAGTATTTGTCTTTGTTGGTTTGTATATCTAAAGTGCCTGTCTTTCTCTGTTTGCATGTCTTATTCTATCTGTTTGCATGTCTGGGTAGGTGTTTGCAAGTCCAAGTATTTGTCTTTGTCAGTTTGTATATCTAAAGTGCATGTCTTTCTCTGTTTGCATGTCTGATTCTATTTATTTGCATGTGTGGGTTGGTGTTTGCAAGTCCAAGTATTTTTCTTTGTTGGTTTGTATATCTAAAGTGCCTGTCTTTCTATGTTTGCATGTCTGATTATATTTATTTGCATGTCTGGGTTGGTGTTTGCAAGTCCAAGCATTTGTCTTTGTCGGTTTGTATATCTAAAGCGCCTGTCTTTCTCTGTTTGTGTGTCTGATTCTATTTGTTTGCATGTCTGGGTTGGTCTTTGCAAGTCCAATTATTTGTCTTTGTTGGTTGTATATCTAAAGTGCCTGTCTTTCTCTGTTTGCATGTCTGATTCTATTTGTTTGCATGTCAGGGTTGGTGTTTGCAAGTCCAAGTATCTGTCTTTGTTGGTTTGTATATCTAAAGTGCCTTTCTTTCTCTGTTTGCATGTCTGATTCTATTTGATTGCATATCTGGGTTGATGTTTGCAAGTCCAAGAATTTGTCTGTGTCGGTTTGTATATCTAAAGTGCCTGTCTTTCTCTGTTTGCAAGTCTGATTCTATTTCTTTGCATGTCTGGGTTGGTGTTTGCAAGTCCAAGTATTTGTCTTTGTTGGTTTATATATCTAAATTGCCTGTCGATCTCTGTTTGCATTTCTGATTCTATTTGTTTGCATGTCTGGGTTGGTTTTTGCAAGTCTAAGTATTTGTCTTTGTTGGTTTGTAGATCTAAAGTGTCTATATTTCTCTGTTTGCATGTCTGATTCTATATGTTTGTATGTCTGGGTTGGTGTTTTGAAAGTCAAATTATTTTTGTTTGCTTGTTTGTATGTCTAAATTGCCTATATTTATCTGTTTGAATTTCTGATTCTATTTGTTTGAATTTCTGGGTTGGTTTTAGAAAGTCAAAGTATTTTTCTTTGTTGTTTTTTATATATAAAGTTAATGTTTTTCTCTGTTTGCTTGTCTGATTCTATTTATTTGCATGTCTGGGTTGGTTTTTGCAAGTCCAAGTATTTGTCTTTGTTGGTTCGTATATCTAAAGTGCCTGTCTTTCAATGTTTGCATGTCTGATTCTATTTGTTTGCATGTCGGGGTTGGTGTTTGAAAGTCCAAGAATTTGTCTTTGTTAGTTTGAATATCTAAAGTGCCTGTCTTTCTCTGTTTGTGTGTCTGATTCGATTGGTTTGCATACCTGGGTTTGTGTTTACAATTCCATGTATCTGTATTTGTTGGTTTGTGTTTCTAAAGTGTCTGTCTTTCTCTTTTTGCATGTCTGATTCTATTTGTTTGCTTGTCTGGGTTGGTATTGGCAAGTCCAAGTATTTCTCTTTGTTGGCTTGTACATCTAAACTGCCTGTCTTTCTCTGTTTGCATGTCTGATTCTATTTGTTTGCATGTCTGGGTTGGTGTTTGCAAGTCCAATTATTTGTCTTTGTTGGTTGTATATCTAAAGTGCCTGTCTTTCTCTGTTTGCATGTCTGATTCTATTTGTTTGCATGTCTGGGTTGGTGTTTGCAAGTCCAAGTATCTGTCTGTGTTGGTTTATATATCTACAGTGCCTGTCTTTCTCAGTTTGCATGTCTGATTCTATTTGTTTGCATGTCTGGGTTGATGTTTGCAAGTCCAAGAATTTGTCTTTGTCGGTTTGTATATCTAAAGGGCCTGTCTTTCTCTGATTGCAAGTCTGATTCTATTTGTTTGCATGTCTGGGTTGGTGTTTGCAAGTCCAAGTATCTGTCTTTTTTGGTTTTTATATCTAAAGTGCGTGTCTTTCTCTGTTTGCATGTCTGATTCTATTTGTTTGCATGTCAGAGTTGGTGTTTGCAAGTCCAAGTATCTTTCTTTGTGGGTTTATATATCTTTAGTGTCTGTCTTTCTCTGTTTGCATGTCTGATTCTATTTGTTTGCCTGTCTGGGTTGGTGTTTACAAGTCCAAGTATTTGTCTTTGTTAGTTTGTATATCTAAAGTGCATGTCTTTCTCTGTTTGCATGTCTGATTCTATTTGTTTGCATGTCTGGGTTGGTGTTTGCGAGTCCAAGTATTTTTCTTTGTTGGTTTGGATATCTAAAGTGCCTGTCTTTCTATGTTTAAATGTCAGATTCTATTTGTTTGCACGTCTGGGTTGGTGTTTGCAAGTCCAAGTATTTGTCTTTGTTGGTTTGTATATCTAAAGTGCCTGTCTTTCTCTGTTTGCATGTCTGATTCTATTTGTTTGCATGTCTGGGTTGATGTTTGCAAGTCCAAGTATTTGTCTTTGTTGGTTCTATATCTAAAGTGCCTGTCTTTCTCTGTTTGCATGTCAGATTCTATTTGTTTGCATGTCAGGGTTGGTGTTTGCAAGTCCAAGTATCTGTCTTTGTTGGTTTTATATCTAAAGTGCCTGTCTTTCTCTGTTTGCATGTCTGATTCTATTTGTTTGTATGTCTGGGTTGATGTTTGCAAGTCCAAGAATTTGTCTGTGTCGGTTTGTATATCTAAAGTGCCTGTCTTTCTCTGTTTGCAAGTCTGATTCTATTTCTTCGCATGTCTGGGTTGGTGTTTGCAAGTCCAAGTATTTGTCTTTGTCGGTTTATATATCTAAATTGCCTGTCGATCTCTGTTTGCATTTCTGATTCTATTTGTTTGCATGGCTGGGTCGGTGTTTGCAAGTCCAAGTATTTGTCTTTGTTGGTTTGTATATCTAAAGTGCCTGTCTTTCTCTGTTTGCATGTCTGATTCTATTTGTTTGCATGTCTGGGTTGGTGTTTTGCAAGTCCAAGTATGTGTATTTGTTGGTTTGTATATCTAAATTGCATATCTTTTTTTGTTTGAATGTCTTATTCTATTTGTTTTCTTGTCTGGGTTGGTGTTAGCATGTCATAGTATCTGTCGTTGTTTGTTTGTATATCTATAGTTAATGTCTTTCTCTGTTTGCTTGTCTTATTCTATTTCTTTGCATGTCGGGGATGGTGTTTGCAAGTCCAAGTATTTGTCTTTGTTGGTTTGTATATCTAAAGTGCCTGTCTTTCTCTGTTTGTGTGTCTGATTCTATTGGTTTGCATGTCTGGGTTGGTGTTTACAAGTCCAACTATTTGTCTTTGTTGGTTTGTATTTCTAAAGTGCCTGTCTTTCTCTTTTTGCATGTCTGATTCTATTTGTTTGCTTGTCTGGGTTGGTATTTGCAAGTCCAAGTATTTCTCTTTGTTGGCTTGTACATCTAAACTGCCTGTCTTTCTCTGTTTGCATGTCTGATTCTATTTGTTTGCATGTCTGGGTTGGTCTTTGCAAGTCCAATTATTTGTATTTGTTGGTTGTATATCTAAAGTGCCTGTCTTTCTCTGTTTATATGTCTGATTCTATTTGTTTGCATGTCAGGGTTGGTGTTTGCAAGTCCAAGTATCTGTCTGTGTTGGTTTATATATCTAAAGTGCCTGTCTTTCTCTGTTTGCATGTCTGATTCTATTTGTTTGCATGTCTGGGTTGTTATTTGCAAGTCAAAGAATTTGTCTTTGTCGGTTTTTATATCTAATGGTCATATCTTTATCTGTTTGCATGTCTGATTCTATTTGTTTGAATGTCTGGGTTGGTGTTTGTAATTCCAAGTATCTGTCTTTTTTGGTTTTTATATCTAAAGTGCCTGTCTTTCTCTGTTTGAATGTCTGATTCTATTTGTTTGCATGTCTGGGATTGGTGTTTGCAAGTCAAAGTATTTTTCTTTGTGGGTTTGTATATCTAAAGTGCCTGTCTTTCTCTGTTTGTGTGTCTGATTCTATTTGTTTGCATGTCTAGGTTGGTGTTTGCAAGTCCAATTATTTGTCTTTGTTGGTTTGTATATCTAAAATGCCTGTCTTTCTCTGTTTGCTTGTCTGATTCTATTTGTTTGCATGTCTGGGTTGGTGTTTGCAAGTCTAAGTATTTGTCTTTGTCGGTTTATATATCTAAAGTGCCTGTCTTTCTCTGTTTGTGTGTCTGATTCTATTTGTTTGTATGTCTGGGTTGGTGTTTGCAAGTCCAATTATTTGTCTTTGTTGGTTTGTACATCTAAAATGCCTGTCTTTCTCTGTTTGCATGTCTGATTCTATTTGTTTGCATGTCTGGGTTGGTGTTTGCAAGTCTAAGTATTTGTCTTTGTTGGTTTGTATATCTAAAGTGCCTGTCTTTCTCTGTTTGCATGTCTGATTCTATTTGTTTGTATGTTTGGGTTGGTATTTTGCAAGTCCAAGTATTTGTCTTTGTGGGTTTGTATATCTAAAGTGCCTGTCTTTCTCTGTTTGAATGTCTGATTCTATTTGTTTGAATGTCTGGGTTGTTGTTTGCAAGTCCAAGTATCTGTCTTTGTTGGTTTGTATATCTAAAGTGCCTGTCTTTCTCTGTTTGCATGTCTGATTCTATTTGTTTGCATGTCTGGGTTGGTGTTTGCAAGTCAAAGTATTTGTCGTTGTCGGTTTGTATATCTAAAGTGCCTGTCTTTCTCTGTTTGTGTGTCTGATTCTATTTGTTTGCATGTCTTGGTTGGTGTTTGCAAGTCCAATTATTTGTCTTTGTTGGTTTGTATATCTAAAGTGCCTGTCTTTCTCTGTTTGCATGTCTGATTCTATTTGAATGCATGTCTGGGTTGGTGTTTGCAAGTCCAAGTATTTGTCTTTGTTGGTTTGTATATCTAAAGTACCTGTCTTTCTCCGTTTGCATGTCTGATTCTATCTGTTTGTATGTCTGGGTTGGTGTTTGCAAGTCCAAGTATTTGTCTTTGTCAGTTTGTATATCTAAAGTGCATGTCTTTCTTTGTTTGCATGTCTGATTCTATTTGTTTGCATGTCTGGGTTGGTGTTTGCAAGTCCAAGTATTTGTCTTTGTTGGTTTGTATATCTAAAGTGCCTGTCTTTGTATGTTTGCATGTAAGATTCTATTTGTTTGCATGTCGGGGCTGGTGTTTGCAAGTCCAAGTATTTGTCTTTGTTGGTTTGTATATCTAAAGTGCCTGTCTTTCTCTGTTTGTGTGTCTGATTCTACTTGTTTTCATGTCTGGGTTGGTGTTTGCAAGTCCAAGTATTTGTCTTTGTTTTTTGTATATCTAAAGTGCCTGTCTTTCTCTGTTTGCATGTCTGATTCTATTTGTTTGCATGTCAGGGTTGGTGTTTGCAAGTCCAAGTATCTGTCTGTGTTGGTTTGTATATCTAAAGTGCCTGTCTTTCTCAGTTTGCATGTCTGATTCTATTTGTTTGCATGTCTGGGTTGGTGTTTGCAAGTCCAAGTATTTGTCTTTGTCGGTTTGTATATCTAAAGTGCCTGTCTTTCTCTGTTTGCAAGTATGATTCTATTTGTTTTCATGTCTGGGTTGTTGTTTGCAAGTCCAAGTATTTGTCTTTGTTGGTTTGTATATCTAAAGTGCCTGTCTTTCTCTGTTTGCATGTCTGATTCTATTTGTTTTCATGTCTGGGTTGGTGTTTGCAAGTCCAAGTATTTGTCTTTGTTGATTTGTATATCTAAAGTGCTTGTCTTTCTCTGTTTGCATGTCTGATTCTACTTGTTTACATGTTAGGGTTGGTGTCTGCAAGTCCAAGTATTTGTCTTTGTTGGTTTGTATATATAAAGTGCCTGTCTTTCTCTGTTTGCATGTATGATTCTATTTGTTTGCATGTCTGGGTTGGTGTTTGCAAGTCCAAGTATTTGTCTTTGTTGGTTGTATATCTAAAGTGCCTGTTTTTCTCTGTTTGCAAGTCTGATTCAATTTGTTTGCACGTCTGGGTTGGTGATTGCAAGTCCAAGTATCTGTCTTTGTTGGTTTCTATATCTAAAGTGACTGTTTTTCTCTGTTTGCATGTCTGATTCTATTTGTTTGCATGTCTGGGTTGAGGTATGCAAGTCCAAGTATTTGTCTTTGTAGGTTTGTATATCTAAAGTTACCATTTTTCTCTGTTTGCAAGTCTGATTCTATTTGTTTTCATGTCTGGGTTGGTGTTTGCAAGTCCAAGTATTTGTCTTTGTTGGTTTTTATATCTAAAGTGCCTGTCGTTTTCTGTTTGCATGTCTGATTCTTTTTGTTTGCATGTCTGCGTTGATGTTTGCAAGTCAAAGAATTTGTCGTTGTTGGTTTGTAAATCTAAAGTGCCTCTCTTTCTCTGTTTGCATGTCTGATTCTATTTGTTTGCATGTCTGGGTTGGTGTTTGCAAGTCCAAATATTTGTCTTTGTTGGTTTGCATATCAAAAATGCCTGTCTTTCTCTGTTTGCATGTCTGATTCTATTTATTCGAATCTCTGGGTTGGTGTTTGCAAGTCCAAGTATTTGTCTTTGTTGGTTTGTATATCTAAAGTGCCTGTCTTTCTCTGTTTGCATGTCTAATTCTATTTCAATCAATAGATATATCAATATATCTCTTCCCCACCGTTAATGCATATGAGCAAACTTCACTCCGGAAACAATACACTTGGAAACAACAAATAAATTGACCTTGAAAGAGGTGTCATTGACCCCATTAGAATCAATAAACCATGAAAATACATCAAAGTGAGAAAACTCCTGTTTTTTCCTTCTCAGTGACAAAAAACATAAAAACATGTATAAATTATGTACTGTCACGAGCAATAGGGGCCTTTCTACTTTAATATATAAATGCTTTAGCTTCTTCTAATTACAGCAATGTTCTATTCTCCTTTATTTTCCAAATTTTAATTATAAAAGGATTTAAATATGTTTTGTTTTCAGTTAACTGTAAATGACGCTAGAGCCCTTTGAGTTTGTTTTTTTTAAGATTTAATTCTACATTTGCATGGACACCTCTATCACTAGCAACATAAAGCAAAACTTGTGTTCATTTTACGACTAAGCATAAATAGTTAAAAGAAATCGCAAATCATCTCATTAACGATAATACTTTCCCACAATCCGCATAGCCTAATTACTTGCCTTTGGTAATACGTCACACTGGTATATTTCAGTGTTTAATTTATTTATATTCTCTGCTGGTTATAACACCGCGTATACGCGTGCCTAATTCGCCCTAATAAGTGTTTTTATACCTGGATCTATATACTTTAATTTATTTAATTTTTATATAGCAGGGATTGTCTGTCAAATTTTTCAGCCAGTTATATTTCCAAAGAATTCCCGAAATTCTTCCTATTCAATCAGTATCGTTTTTATTCCCGTTCTAATTGAATTTTCGGTCAATCGGTATCGTTTTTATTCCCGTTTTAATAGAATTCCCGAGTAGGGAGCTATCATGAGTTCCAGGACGTACTGAATTTATTCATGTTTATATGGTTTTTGTCACTGAGAATGAAACAACAGGATTTTTCTCACTTTGATGTATTTTCATGATTTATTCATTCTAACGGGTCAATGACACCTCATTCAAGGTCAATTTATTTGCTGTTTGTCCAGGTGTAATGACTCTGGGGTGAAGTTTGCACATGCGCATTAACGGAGATGAGATGTATTGATCTAGGACAAGAGGGGGAAGTGGAAATCTGAGAACTTGATTTACATAAACGAAGGGGAACTAGATTTCTGAGAAATTGATTTACATAATCGAGGGGAATTATTGATTCACGAAAGGGGAATTAATTTTTTGTTTCTAAGGGGAATTATTGATCCAAGAAAGAGGAATTTATTTGTTGTTTCTAAGGGGAATTATTGATCCATGAAAGGGGAATTTATTTATTGTTTCTAAGGGGAATCATTGATTCACGAAAGGGGAATTAGAAATGACATCACTTGTTTCCAAGGAATTATACGGGATTCTAAAGAGATAAATTAATATTCTATTTTTAAATATGGCTTCTAAGGTCATTAGACTTAGCGATAAAATAAGATTCTATTGAGGCCATAATAGTGTAGCTAGGAAAACCTTAGAGATGAAGATATTAATGCGGGAAAGGGTTTCCTAGGAATTTCAAATGTGACAGCACAGGGATGCCGAAACAAAAGGAACACGTAGAAATTACGTTTAGGTATTATTTGGGCGAAACAGTTTGAGACATTTTAGAATATGATTTTAGAAGATGATTTAGAAGATGATTTGGGGTAAAACTCCGTGGTCATTATAATACACAAGTTCCATTTGAACAGTGTTGTGAGGTCCACTACCCCAACCCCAAAGGGCCCCCCTACCCCAACCCCAAAGGGTTTTTCCCTCCTCCCCCAACCCCAATGGGCCCCCGGGCCCCAAATGCTTCCCGAGCCCCCAAAGGCCCCCCGACCCTCCAAATATCCCCGGGCCCCTAAATGCCCCAAGGACCCTCAAATACTCCCCAAACCTCCAAATGCCCCCCAGACACCCAAAGGCCAAATGAGGCCCCCAAAGAGCCCCCGGCACCCGCAGGGCCCCAAAGGCCCCCTAATTTTTATGCCCCCCCCCCCATTTTTTAAATACTTTTTTATTTGCACATTTGAGACACAGAAGGGCCCCATCCCCCAACTTTTGGCTCCCCATCCCACCATTAGTGTTTTGTTGTGGTTTACCTTGTCACAGTTACATTCTCTTGATTTTTCAAAGTTCATTTTAGATTTATTTCGTTGAAATGCAAAAGTTGGAATATTTCAGTAGTGTTTTGTCGTGATTTACCTTGTCACAGTTACATTCTCTTGATGTTTCAAAGTTAATTTTGGATTTCTTTCCTTGAAATGCAAGAGTTGGAATATTTCAGTAGTGTTTTATCGTGGTTTACCTTGTCACAGTTACATTCTCTTGATTTTTCAAAGTTCATTTTAATTTTTTTTTTATTTGAAATGCGAGAGTTGGAATATTTCAGTAGTGTTTTGTCGTGGTTTACCTTGTCACAATTACATTCTCTTGATTTTTCAAAGTTCATTTTGGATTTCTTTCATTGAAATGCAAGAGTTGGAATATTTCAGTAGTTTTTTTTTCGTGGTTTACCTTGTCACAGTTACATTCTCATGATGTTTCAAATTTCATTTTGGATTTCTTTCGTTGAAAACTAAGAGTTGGAATATTTCAGTAGTGTTTTGTCGTGGTTTACCTTGTCAGAGTTACATTCTCTTGATTTTTCAAAGTTCATTTTGAATTTCTTTCATTGAAATGCAAGAGTTGGAATATTTCAGTAGTGTTTTGTTGTGGTTTACCTTGTCACAATTACATTCTCTTGATTTTTCAAAGTTCATTTTGAACTTCTTTCATTGAAATGCAAGAGTTGGAATATTTCAGTAGTGTTTTGTCGTGGTTTACCTTGTCACACTTGCATTCTCATGATTTTTCAAAGTTCATTTTGAATTTCTTTGATTGAAATGCAAGAGTTGGAATATTTCAGTAGTGTTTTGTCGTGGTTTACCGTTTCACAGTTACATTCTCTTGATGTTTCGTTGAAATGCGAGAGTTGCTATATTTCAGTAGTATTTTGTTGTGGTTTACCTTTTCACGGTTACATTCTCTTGATTTTGCAAAGTTCATTTTGAATTTCTTTCGTTGAAATGCAAGAATTGGAATATTTCAGTAATGTTATGTCGTGGTTTACATTGTCACAATTACATTCTCTTGATTTTTCAAAGTTCATTTTGGATTTCTTTCATTGAAATGCAAGAGTTGGAATATTTAAGTAGTGTTTTGTCGTGGTTTACATCTTCACAGTTACATTCTCTTGATTTTTCAAAGTTCATTTTGGATTTCTTTCGTAGAAATGCAAGAGTTGGAATATTTCAGTAGTGTTTTGTTATGATTTACCTTGTCACAGTTACATTCTCTTGATTTTTCAAAGTTAATTTTGAATTTCTTTCGTTGAAATGCAAGAGTTGGAATATTTCAGTAGTGTTTTGTCGTGGTTTACCTTGTCACAATTACATTCTCTTGATTTTTCAAAGTTCATTTTGGATTTCTTTCGTTGAAATGCAAGAGTTGGAATATTTCAGTAGTGTTTTGTTGTGGTTAGCTTGTCACAGTTACATTCTCTTGATTATTCAAAGTGTATTTTGAATTTCTTTCGTTGAAATGCAAGAGTTGGAATATTTCAGTAGTGTTTTTCACAGTTACATTCTCATGATTTTTCAAAGTTCATTTTGAATTTCCTTCATTGAAATGAAAGACTTGGAATATTTCACTAGTGTTTTGCCGTGATTTACCTTGTCATAATTACATTCTCTTGATTTTTCAAAGTTCATTTTGGATTTCTTTCGTTGGAATGCAAGAGTTTGAATATTTAAGTAGTGTTTTATCGTACTTTACATAGTCACACTTACATTGTAATGATTTTTCAAGGTTCATTTTGGATTTCTTTCATTGAAATGCAAGAGTTGGAATATTTCAGTAGTGTTTTGTTATGGTTTTCCTTGTCAGAGTTACATTCGCTAGATTTTTCAAAGTTCATTTTGGATTTCTTTCGTTGAAATGCAAGAGTTGGAATATTTCAGTAGTGTTTTGATATGGTTTACCTTGTCACAGTTACATTATCTTGATTTTATAAAGTTCATTTTGGATTTCTTTCGTTGAAATGCAAGAGTTGAATATTTCAGTAGTGTTTTGTTATGGTTTACATTGTCACAGTTACATTTTATTGATTTTTCAAAGTTCATTTTTGGATTTCTTTCGTTGAAATGCAAGAGTTGGAATATTTCAGTAGAGGTTTGTTATGGTTCACCTTGTCACAGTTACATTCTCTTTATTTTTCAAAGTTCATTTTGGATTTCCTTCGTTAAAATGCAAGAGTTGGAGTACTTCAGTAGTGTTTTGTCGTGGTTTACCTTGTCACACTTACATTCTCTTGATTTTTCAAAGTTCATTTGGAAGTTCTTTCGTTGAAATGCAAGAGTTGGAATATTTCAGTAGTGTTTTGTTATGGTTTACCTTGTCACAGTTATATTCTCTTGATTTTTCAAAGTTCATTTTGGATTTATTTCGTTGAAATGCAAGAGTTGGAATATTTCAGTAGTGTTTTGTTATGGTTTACCTTGTCACAGTTACATTCTCATGAATTTTTCAAAGTTCATTTTGAAGTTCTTTCATTGAAATGTAAGAATTGGAATATTTCAGTGGTGTTTTGTCGTGGTTTACCTTGTCACAATTACATTCTCTTGATTTTTCAAAGTTCATTTTGGATTTCTTTCATTGAAATTCAAGAGTTGGAATATTTCAGTAGTGTTTTGTCGTGGTTTACCTTGTCACACTTATATTTTCTTTATTTTTCAAAGTTCATTTTGAATTTTTTTCGCTGAAATGCAAGAGTTGGAATATTTCAGTAGCGTTTTGTAGTGGTTTAACTTGTCAAAATTACATTCTCTTGATTTTTCAAAGTTCATTTTGGATTTCTTTCGTTGAAATGCAAGAGTTGGAATATTTCAGTAGTGTTTTGTTGTGATTAGCTTGTCACAGTTACATTCTCTTGATTTTTCAAAGTTCATTTTGAAGTCTTTCGTTGAAATGCAAGAGTTGGAATATTTCAGTAGTGTTTTTCACAGTTACATTCTCATGATTTTTCAAAGTTCATTTTGAATTTCTTTCATTCAAATACAAGACTTGGAATATTTCACTACTGTTTTGCCGTGGTTTACCTTGTCACAATTACATTCTCTTGATTTTTCAAAGTTGATTTTGGAATTCTTTCATTGCAATGCAAGAGTTGGAATATTTCAGTAGTGTTTTGTCATGGTTTACCTTGTCACAGTTACATGCTCTTGATTTTTCAAAGTTTATTTTGGATTTCTTTCGTTGAAATGCAAGAGTTGGAATCTTTCAGTTGTGTTTTGTTATGGTTTACCTTGTCACACTTACATTCTATTGATTTTTCAAAGTTCATTTTGGATTTCTTTCGTGGAAATGCAAGAGTTGGAATATTTAAGTAGTGTTTTGTTATGGTTTTCTTTGTCACAGTTACATTCTCTTGATTTTTCAAAGTTCATTTTGGATTTCTTTTGTTGAAATGCATGACTTAGAATATTTCAGTAGTGATGTCTCCTGGTTTACCTTTTCACAGTTACATTCTCTTGATTTTTCAAAGTTCATTTTGGATTTCTTTCATTGAAATACAAGTTGGAATCTTTAACTTGGGGTTTCCTATGGTTTACATTGTCGAAGTTACAATCTCTAGCTTTTTCAATTTTTATTTGGAATTTCTTTCGTTGAAATGCAAGATTTGAATATTTCAGTAGTGTTTTGTTATGGTTTATATTGTCACAGTTACATTCTATTGATTTTTCAAAGTTTATTTTTGGATTTCTTTCGTTGAAATGCAAGAGTTGGAATATTTCAGTAGTGTTTTGTTATTTTTTACCTTGTCAAACTTACATTCTCTTGATTTTTCAAAGTTCATTTTGGATTTCTTTCGTTAAAATGTAAGAGTTGGAGTACTTCAGTAGTGTTTTGTTGTGGTTTACCTTGTCAAAGTTACATTCTCTTGATTTTTTAAAGTTCATTTTGGATTTCTTTCGTTGAAATGCAAGAGTTGGAATATTTCAGTAGTGTTTTGTCATGGTTTACCTTGTCACACTTACATTCTCTTGATTTTTTTCAAAATTCATTTTGGAATTTCTTTCGTTGAAATACAAGAGTTGGAATATTTCAGTAGTGTTTTCTCGTAGTTTACCTTGTCACAGTTACATTCTCTTGATTTTTCAAAGTTCATTTTGGAATTTCTTTCGTTGAAATGCAAGAGTTGGAATATTTCAGTAGTGTTTTGTTATTTTTTACCTTGTCAAACTTACATTCTCTTGATTTTTCAAAGTTCATTTTGGATTTCTTTCGTTAAAATGTAAGAGTTGGAGTACTTCAGTAGTGTTTTGTTGTGGTTTACCTTGTCAAAGGTACATTCTCTTGATTTTTTAAAGTTCATTTTGGATTTCTTTCGTTGAAATGCAAGAGTTGGAATATTTCAGTAGTGTTTTGTCGTGGTTTACCTTGTCACACTTACATTCTCTTGATTTTTTTCAAAATTCATTTTTGAATTTCTTTCGTTGAAATGCAAGAGTTGGAATATTTCAGTAGTGTTTTGTCGTGGTTCACCTTGTCACAGTTACATTCTCTTGATTTTTCAAAGTTCATTTTGGAATTTCTTTCTTTGAAATGCAAGAGTTGGAATATTTCAGTAGTGTTTTGTTATTTTTTACCTTGTCAAACTTACATTCTCTTGATTTTTCAAAGTTCATTTTGGATTTCTTTCGTTGAAATGTAAGAGTTGGAATATTTCAGTAGTGTTTTGTTATGATTTAACTTGTCACAGTTACATTCTCTTGATTTTTCAAAGTTAATTTTGTATTTCTTTCGTTGAAATGCAAGAGTTGGAATATTTCAGTAGTGCTTTGTCGTGGTTTACCTTGTCACAGTTACATTCTCTTGATTTTTCAAAGTTCATTTTGGATTTCTTTCGTTGAAATGCAAGAGTTGGAATATTTCAGTAGTGTTTTTTCGTGGTTAGCTTGTCACAGTTACATTCTCTTGATTATTCAAAGTGTATTTTGAATTTCTTTCGTTGAAATGCAAGAGTTGGAATATTTCAGTAGTGTTTTTCACAGTTACATTCTCATGATTTTTCAAAGTTCATTTTGAATTTCCTTCATTGAAATGCAAGAGTTGGAATATTTCACTAGTGTTTTGCCGTGGTTTACCTTGTCACACTTACATTCTCTTGATTTTTCAAAGTTCATTTGGAAGTTCTTTCGTTGAAATGCAAGAGTTGGAATATTTCAGTAGTTTTTTGTTATGGTTTACCTTGTCACAGTTATATTCTCTTGATTTTTCAAAGTTCATTTTGGATTTATTTTGTTGAAATGCAAGAGTTGGAATATTTCAGTAGTGTTTTGTTATGGTTTACATTGTCACAGTTACATTCTCATGATTTTTTCAAAGTTCATTTTGAAGTTCTTTCATTGAAATGTAAGACTTGGAATATATCAGTGGTGTTTTGTCGTGGTTTACCTTGTCACAATTACATTCTCTTGATTTTTCAAAGTTCATTTTGGTTTCTTTCATTGAAATTCAAGAGTTGGAATATTTCAGTAGTGTTTTGTCGTGGTTTACCTTTTCACAGTTACATTCTCTTGATTTTTCAAAGTTCATTTTGAATTTTTTTCTCTCAAATGCAAGAGTTGGAATATTTCAGTAGCGTTTTGTAGTGGTTTAACTTGTCAAAATTACATTCTCTTGATTTTTAAAAGTTCATTTTGGATTTCTTTCGTTGAAATGCAAGAGTTGGAATATTTCAGTAGTGTTTTGTTGTGATTAGCTTGTCACAGTTACATTCTCTTGATTTTTCAAAGTTCATTTTGAAGTCTTTCGTTGAAATGCAAGAGTTGGAATATTTCAGTAGTGTTTTTCACAGTTACATTCTCATGATTTTTCAAAGTTCATTTTGAATTTCTTTCATTCAAATGCAAGACTTGGAATATTTCACTACTGTTTTGCCGTGGTTTACCTTGTCACAATTACATTCTCTTGATTTTTCAAAGTTGATTTTGGAATTCTTTCATTGCAATGCAAGAGTTGGAATATTTCAGTAGTGTTTTGTCATGGTTTACCTTGTCACAGTTACATGCTCTTGATTTTTCAAAGTTTATTTTGGATTTCTGTCGTTGAAATGCAAGAGTTGGAATCTTTCAGTAGTGTTTTGTTATGGTTTACCTTGTCACACTTACATTCTATTGATTTTTCAAAGTTCATTTTGGATTTCTTTTGTTGAAATGCAAGAGTTGGAATATTTAAGTAGTGTTTTGTTATGGTTTTCTTTGTCACAGTTACATTCTCTAGATTATTCAAAGTTCATTTTGTATTTCTTTCGTTGAAATGCATGACTTGGAATATTTCAGTAGTGTTTTGTCGTGGTTTACCTTTTCACACTTACATTCTCTTGATTTTTATAAGTTAAATTTGTATTTCTTTCGTTGAAATTCAAGATTTGGAATATTTCAGTAGTGTTTTGCTATGGTTTACCTTGTCACAGTTACATTCTCTTGATTTTTTAAAGTTCATTTAGTATTTCTTTCGTTGAAATGCAAGATTTGAATATTTCAGTAGTGTTTTGTTATTGTTTATATTGTCACAGTTACATTCTATTGATTTTTCAAAGTTTATTTTTGGATTTCTTTCGTTGAAATGCAAGAGTTGGAATATTTCAGTAGTGTTTTGTTATTTTTTACCTTGTCAAACTTACATTCTCTTGATTTTTCAAAGTTCATTTTGGATTTCTTTCGTTAAAATGTAAGAGTTGGAGTATTTCAGTAGTGTTTTGTTGTGGTTTACCTAGTCAGAGTTACATTCTCTTGATTTTTTAATGTTCATTTGGAATTTCTTTCATTGAAATGCAAAAGTTGGAATATTTCAATAGTGTTTGTCTTGGTTTACCTTGTCAAAATTACATTCTCTTGATTTTTTTCAAAATTCATTTTGTAATTTCTTTCGTTGAAATGCAAGAGTTGGAATATTTAAGTAGTGTTTTGTCGTGGTTCACCTTGTCACAGTTACATTCTCTTGATTTTTCAAAGTTCATTTTGGATTTCTTTCGTTAAAATGTAAGAGTTGGAGTACTTCAGTAGTGTTTTGTTGTGGTTTACCTTGTCAAAGTTACATTCTCTTGATTTTTTAAATTTCATTTTGGATTTCTTTCGTTGAAATGCAAGAGTTGGAATATTTCAGTAGTGTTTTGTCGTGGTTTACCTTGTCACACTTACATTCTCTTGATTTTTTTCAAAATTCATTTTGGAATTTCTTTCGTTGAAATGCAAGAGTTGGAATATTTAAGTAGTGTTTTGTCGTGGTTCACCTTGTCACAGTTACATTCTCTTGATTTTTAAAAGTTAATTTTGGAATTTCTTTCGTTGAAATGCAAGAGTTGGAATATTTCATTAGTGTTTTGTCGTGGTTTACCTTGTCACAGTTACATTTTCTTGATTTTTCAAAGTTCATTTTGAATTTCTTTCATTTAAATGCAAGAGTTGGGACTATTTCAGTAGTGTTTTGTTGTGCTTTACCTTGTCACAGTTACATTCTCTTGATTTTTAATAGTTCATTTCGGATTTCCTTCGTTGAAATGCAAGAGTTGGAAAATTTCAGTGTTGTTTTGTTGTGGTTTACCTTGTCAAAGTTATATTCTCTTGATTTTTCAAAGTTCATTTTGGATTTTTTTCGCTGAAATGCAAGAGTTGGAATATTTCAGTAGCGTTTTGTAGTGGTTTAACTTGTCAAAATTAAATTCTCTTGATTTTTCAAAGTTCATTTTGGATTTCTTTCGTTGAAATGCAAGAGTTGGAATATTTCAGTAGTGTTTTGTTGTGATTAGCTTGTCACAGTTACATTCTCTTGATTTTTCAAAGTTCATTTTGAAGTCTTTCGTTGAAATGCAAGAGTTGGAATATTTCAGTAGTGTTTTTCACAGTTACATTCTCATGATTTTTCAAAGTTCATTTTGAATTTCTTTCATTCAAATACAAGACTTGGAATATTTCACTACTGTTTTGCCGTGGTTTACCTTGTCACAATTACATTCTCTTGATTTTTCAAAGTTGATTGTGGAATTCTTTCATTGCAATGCAAGAGTTGGAATATTTCAGTAGTGTTTTGTCATGGTTTACCTTGTCACAGTTACATGCTCTTGATTTTTCAAAGTTTATTTTGGATTTCTTTCGTTGAAATGCAAGAGTTGGAATCTTTCAGTAGTGTTTTGTTATGGTTTACCTTGTCACACTTACATTCTATTGATTTTTCAAAGTTCATTTTGGATTTCTTTTGTGGAAATGCAAGAGTTGGAATATTTAAGTAGTGTTTTGTTATGGTTTTCTTTGTCACAGTTACATTCTCTAGATTATTCAAAGTTCATTTTGGATTTCTTTTGTTGAAATGCATGACTTGGAATATTTCAGTAGTGTTTTGTCGTTGTTTATCGTGTCACAGTTACATTCTCTTGAGTTTTCAAAGTTCATTTTGGATTTCTTTCCTTGAAATGCAAGAGTTGGTATATATGAGTAGTGTTTTGCTATGGTTTACCTTGTCACAGTTACATTCTCTTGATTTTTTAAAGTTCATTTTGAATTTCTTTCGTTGAAATGCAAGAGTTGGAATATTTCAGTAGTGTTTTGTTATGGTTTATATTGTCACAGTTACATTCTATTGATTTTTCAAAGTTTATTTTTGGATTTCTTTCGTTGAAATGCAAGAGTTGGAATATTTCAGTAGTGTTTTGTTATTTTTTACCTTGTCAAACTTACATTCTCTTGATTTTTCAAAGTTCATTTTGGATTTCTTTCGTTAAAATGTAAGAGTTGGAGTACTTCAGTAGTGTTTTGTTGTGGTTTACCTTGTCAAAGTTACATTCTCTTGATTTTTCAAAGTTCATTTTGGATTTCTTTTTTTGAAATGCAAGAGTTGGAATATTTCAGTAGTGTTTTGTCGTGGTTTACCTTGTCACACTTAAATTCTCTTGATTTTTTTCAAAATTCATTTTGGAATTTCTTTCGTTGAAATGCAAGAGTTGGAATATTTCAGTAGTGTTTTGTCGTGGTTCACCTTGTCACAGTTACATTCTCTTGATTTTTCAAAGTTCATTTTGGTATTTCTTTCGTTGAAATGCAAGAGTTGGAATATTTCAGTAGTGTTTTGTTATTTTTTACCTTGTCAAACTTACATTCTCTTGATTTTTCAAAGTTCATTTTGGATTTCTTTCGTTAAAATGTAAGAGTTGGAGTACTTCAGTAGTGTTTTGTTGTGGTTTACCTTGTCAAAGTTACATTCTCTTGATTTTTTAAAGTTCATTTTGGATTTCTTTCGTTGAAATGCAAGAGTTGGAATATTTCAGTAGTGTTTTGTCGTGGTTTACCTTGTCACACTTACATTCTCTTGATTTTTTTCAAAATTCATTTTGGAATTTCTTTCGTTGAAATGCAAGAGTTGGAATATTTCAGTAGTGTTTTGTCGTGGTTCACCTTGTCACAGTTACATTCTCTTGATTTTTCAAATTTCATTTTGGAATTTCTATCGTTGAAATGCAAGAGTTGGAATATTTCAGTAGTGTTTTGTTATTTTTTACCTTGTCAAACTTACATTCTCTTGATTTTTCAAAGTTCATTTTGGATTTCTTTCGTTGAAATGTAAGAGTTGGAATATTTCAGTAGTGTTTTGTTATGATTTAACTTGTCACAGTTACATTCTCTTGATTTTTCAAAGTTAATTTTGAATTTCTTTCGTTGAAATGCAAGAGTTGGAATATTTCAGTAGTGCTTTGTCGTGGTTTACCTTGTCACAATTACATTCTCTTGATTTTTCAAAGTTCATTTTGGATTTCTTTCGTTGAAATGCAAGAGTTGGAATATTTCAGTAGTCTTTTGTTGTGGTTAGCTTGTCACAGTTACATTCTCTTGATTATTCAAAGTGTATTTTGAATTTCTTTCGTTGAAATGCAAGAGTTGGAATATTTCAGTAGTGTTTTTCACAGTTACATTCTCATGATTTTTCAAAGTTCATTTTGAATTTCCTTCATTGAAATGAAAGACTTGGAATATTTCACTAGTGTTTTGCCGTGATTTACCTTGTCATAATTACATTCTCTTGATTTTTCAAAGTTCATTTTGGATTTCTTTCGTTGAAATGCAAGAGTTGGAATATTTCAGTAGTGTTTTATCGTGGTTTACCTAGTCACAGTTACATTCTCTTGATTTTTCAAAGTTCATTTTGGATTTCTTTCGTTGAAATGCAAGAGTTGGAATATTTCAGTAGTGTTTTGTTATGGTTTTCCTTGTCATAGTTACATTCGCTAGATTTTTCAAAGTTCATTTTGGATTTCTTTCGTTGAAATGCAAGAGTTGGAATATTTCAGTAGTGTTTTGATATGGTTTACCTTGTCACAGTTACATTTTCTTGATTTTTTAAAGTTCATTTTGGATTTCTTTCGTTGAAATGCAAGAGTTGAATATTTCAGTAGTGTTTTGTTATGGTTTATATTGTCACAGTTACATTCTATTGATTTTTCAAAGTTCGTTTTTGGAATTCTTTTGTTGAAATGCGAGAGTTGGAATATTTCAGTAGAGGTTTGTTATGGTTCACCTTGTCAAATTTAAATTCTCTTGATTTTTCAAAGTTCATTTTGGATTTCTTTCGTTAAAATGCAAGAGTTGGAGTACTTCAGTAGTGTTTTGTCGTGGTTTACCTTGTCACTCTTACATTCTCTTGATTTTTCAAAGTTCATTTGGAAGTTCTTTCGTTGAAATGCAAGAGTTGGAATATTTCAGTAGTTTTTTGTTATGGTTTACCTTGTCACAGTTATATTCTCTTGATTTTTCAAAGTTCATTTTGGATTTATTTTGTTGAAATGCAAGAGTTGGAATATTTCAGTAGTGTTTTGTTATGGTTTACCTTGTCACAGTTACATTCTCATGATTTTTTCAAAGTTCATTTTGAAGTTCTTTCATTGAAATGTAAGAATTAGAATATTTCAGTGGTGTTTTGTCTTGGTTTACCTTGTCACAATTACATTCTCTTGATTTTTCAAAGTTCATTTTGGATTTCTTTCATTGAAATTCAAGAGTTGGAATATTTCAGTAGTGTTTTGTCGTGGTTTACCTTTTCACAGTTACATTCTCTTGATTTTTCAAAGTTCATTTTGAATTTTTTTCGCTGAAATGCAAGAGTTGGAATATTTCAGTAGCGTTTTGTAGTGGTTTAACTTGTCAAAATTACATTCTCTTGATTTTTCAAAGTTCATTTTGGATTTCTTTCGTTGAAATGCAAGAGTTGGAATATTTCAGTAGTGTTTTGTTGTGATTAGCTTGTCACAGTTACATTCTCTTGATTTTTCAAAGTTCATTTTGAAGTCTTTCGTTGAAATGCAAGAGTTGGAATATTTCAGTAGTGTTTTTCACAGTTACATTCTCATGATTTTTCAAAGTTCATTTTGAATTTCTTTCATTCAAATGCAAGACTTGGAATATTTCACTACTGTTTTGCCGTGGTTTACCTTGTCACAATTACATTCTCTTGATTTTTCAAAGTTGATTTTGGAATTCTTTCATTGCAATGCAAGAGTTGGAATATTTCAGTAGTGTTTTGTCATGGTTTACCTTGTCACAGTTACATGCTCTTGATTTTTCAAAGTTTATTTTGGATTTCTGTCGTTGAAATGCAAGAGTTGGAATCTTTCAGTAGTGTTTTGTTATGGTTTACCTTGTCACACTTACATTCTATTGATTTTTCAAAGTTCATTTTGGATTTCTTTTGTGGAAATGCAAGAGTTGGAATATTTAAGTAGTGTTTTGTTATGGTTTTCTTTGTCACAGTTACATTCTCTTGATTTTTCAAAGTTCATTTTGGATTTCTTTCGATGAAATGCATGACTTGGAATATTTCAGTAGTGTTTTGTCGTGGTTTACCTTGTCACACTTACATTCTCTTGATTTTTCAAAGTTCATTTTGGATTTTTTTCGTTGAAATGCAAGAGTTGGAATATTTCAGTAGTGTTTTGTTGTGGTATACCTTGTCATAGTTAGATTCTTTTGATTTTTTAAAGTTCATTTAGTATTTCTTTCGTTGAAATGCAAGATTTGAATATTTCAGTAGTGTTTTGTTATGGTTTATATTGTCACAGTTACATTTTATTGATTTTTCAAAGTTTATTTTTGGATTTCTTTCGTTGAAATGCAAGAGTTGGAATATTTCAGTGGTGTTTTGTTATTTTTTACCTTGTCAAACTTACATTCTCTTGATTTTTCAAAGTTCATTTTGGATTTCTTTCGTTAAAATGTAAGAGTTGGAGTACTTCAGTAGTGTTTTGTTGTGGTTTACCTTGTCAAAGGTACATTCTCTTGATTTTTTAAAGTTCATTTTGGATTTCTTTCGTTGAAATGCAAGAGTTGGAATATTTCAGTAGTGTTTTTTCGTGGTTTACATTGTCACACTTACATTCTCTTGATTTTTTTCAAAATTCATTTTGGAATTTCTTTCGATGAAATGCAAGAGTTGGAATATTTCAGTAGTGTTTTGTCGTGGTTTACCTTGTCACAGTTACATTCTCTTGATTTTTCAAAGTTCATTTTGGATTTCTTTCGTTAAAATGTAAGAGTTGGAGTACTTCAGTAGTGTTTTGTTGTGGTTTACCTTGTCAAAGGTACATTCTCTTGATTTTTTAAAGTTCATTTTGTATTTCTTTCGTTGAAATGAAAGAGTTGGAATTTCTCAGTAGTGTTTTGTCGTGGTTTACCTTGTCACACTTATATTCTCTTGATTTTTCAAAGTTCATTTGGAATTTCTTTCGTTGAAATGCAAGAGTTGGAATATTTCAGTAGTGTTTTGTTGTGGTTTACCTTGACACAGTTACATTATCTTGATTTTTAAAAGTTCATTTTGGATTTGTTTCGTTGAAATGCAAGAGTTGGAAAATTTCAGTGATGTTTTGTTGTGGTTTACCTTGTCAAAGTTACATTCTCTTGATTTTTCAAAGTTCATTGTGGATTTTTCTCTTTGAAATGCAAGAATTGGAATATTTCAGTAGTGTTTAGTCGTGCTTTACCTTGTCGCAATTACATTCTCTTGATTTTTCAAAGTTCATTTTGGATTTCTTTCATTGAAATGTAAGAGTTGGAATATTTCAGTAGTGTTTTGTCGTGGTTTACCTTGTCACAGTTACATTCTCTTGATTTTTCAAAGATCATTTTGGATTTCTTTCATCGAAATAAAAGAGTTGGAATATTTCAGTAGTGTTTTGTAGTGCTTTACCTTGTCACAGTTACCTTCTCTTGATTTTTCAAAGTTCATTTTGGATTTCTTTCGTTGAAATGGAAGAGTTGAAATATTTCAGTAGTGTTTTGTCATGGTTTACCATGTCATAGTTACATTCTCTTGATTTTCAAAGTTCATTTTGGATTTCTTTCATTGAAATGCAAGAGTTGGAATATTTCAATAGTGTTTTCTTGTGCTTTACCTTGTGAAAGTTACATTCTATTGA
This sequence comes from Artemia sp. Qi Xiang Cuo, assembly GCF_049724085.1. Classification (NCBI taxonomy): domain Eukaryota; kingdom Metazoa; phylum Arthropoda; class Branchiopoda; order Anostraca; family Artemiidae; genus Artemia; species Artemia sp. Qi Xiang Cuo. The sequence continues at coordinate 1,825,896 of NW_028300808.1, forward strand.
TTTTTCAAAGTTCATTTTGGATATCTTTCATTGATATGCAAGAGTTGGAATATTTCAGTAGTGTTTTGTAGTGGTTTACCTTCTCACAGTTACATTCTCTTGATTTTTCAAAGTTCATTTCGGATTTTTTTCGTTGAAATGCAAGAGTTGGAATATTTCAGTAGTGTTTTGTTACGGTTTACCTTGTCACAGTTACATTCTCTAGATTTTTTAAAGTTCATTTAGTATTTCTTTCGTTGAAATGCAAGATTTGAATATTTCAGTAGTGTTTTGTTATGGTTTATATTGACACAGTTACATTTTATTGATTTTTGAAAGTTTATTTTTGGATTTCTTTCGTTGAAATGCAAGAGTTGGAATATTTCAGTAGTGTTTTGTTATTTTTTACCTTGTCAAACTTACATTCTCTTGATTTTTCAAAGTTCATTTTGGATTTCTTTCGTTAAAATGTAAGAGTTGGAGTACTTCAGTAGTGTTTTGTTGTGGTTTACCTTGTCAAAGTTACATTCTCTTGATTTTTTAAAGTTCATTTTGGATTTCTTTCGTTGAAATGCAAGAGTTAGAATATTTCAGTAGTGTTTTGTCGTGGTTTACCTTGTCACACTTACATTCTCTTGATTTTTTTCAAAATTCATTTTGGAATTTCTTTTGTTGAAATGCAAGAGTTGGAATATTTCAGTAGTGTTTTGTCGTGGTTCACCTTGTCACAGTTACATTCTCTTGATTTTTCAAAGTTCATTTTGGATTTCTTTCGTTAAAATGTAAGAGTTGGAGTACTTCAGTAGTGTTTTGTTGTGGTTTACCTTGTCAAAGGTACATTCTCTTGATTTTTTAAAGTTCATTTTGGATTTCTTTCGTTGAAATGCAAGAGTTGGAATATTTAAGTATTGTTTTGTAGTGGTTTACCTTGTCACACTTACATTCTCTTGATTTTTTTCAAAATTCATTTTGGAATTTCTTTCGTTGAAATGCAAGAGTTGGAATATTTAAGTAGTGTTTTGTCGTGGTTAACCTTGTCACAGTTAAATTCTCTTGATTTTTCAAAGTTCATTTTGGAATTTCTATCGTTGAAATGCAAGAGTTGGAATTTTTCAGTAGTGTTTTGTTGTGGTTGACCTAGCCAGACTAACAGTCTCTTGATTTTTCAAAGTTCATTTGGAATTTCTATCATTGAAATAATAGTGTTTGAAAATTTCAGTAGTGTGTTTTCGTGATTTACCTTGTCAAATTTAAATTCTCTTTATTTTTCATATTTTATTTTTAATTTCTTTAGTTTTAATGAACAAGTTGGAATATTTCAGTAATGTTTTGTTGTGGTTTACCTTGTCAAAGTTATATTCTCTTGATTTTTCAAAGTTCATTTTGGATTTCTTTCGTTGAAATGCAAGAGTTGGAATATTTCAGTAGTGTTTTGTCGTGGTTTACCTTGTCACAATTACATTCTCTTGATTTTTCAAAGTTCATTTTGAATTTCTTTCCTTGAAATGCAAGAGTTGGAATATTTCAGTAGTGTTTTGTCGTGATTTACCTTGTCACAGTTACATTCTCTTGATTTTTCAAAGATCATTTTGGATTTCTTTCATCGAAATAAAAGAGTTGGAATATTTCAGTAGTGTTTTGTAGTGATTTACCTTGTCACAGTTACATTTTCTTGATTTTTCAAAGTTCATTTTGGATTTCTTTCGTTGAAATGGAAGAGTTGAAATATTTCAGTAGTGTTTTGTCATGGTTTACCATGTCATAGTTACATTCTCTTGATTTTCAAAGTTCATTTTGGATTTCTTTCATTGAAATGCAAGAGTTGGAATATTTCAATAGTGTTTTTTTGTGGTTTACCTTGTCACACTTACATTATGTTGATTTTTAAAAGATCATTTTGGATTTCTTTCATTGAAATGCAAGAGTTGGAATATTCCAGTAGTGTTTTGTCGTGCTTTACCTTGTCACAGTTACATTCTCTTTATTTTTCAAAGTTCATTTTGGATTTCTTTCGTTGAAATGGAAGAGTTTAAATATTTCAGTAGTGTTTTGTTCTGGTTTACCTTGTCAGGGTTACATTCTCTTGATTTTTCAAAGTTCATTTTGAATTTCTTTCGTTGAAATGCAAGAGTTGGAATATTTCAGTAGTGTTTTGTCGTGGTCTACCTTGTCACAGTTACATTCTCTTGATTTTTCAAAGATCATTTTGGATTTCTTTCATTGAAATGCAAGAGTTGGAATATTTCAGTAGTGTTTTGTAGTGGTTTACCTTGTCACAGTTACCTTCTCTTGATTTTTCAAAGTTTATTTTGGATTTCTTTCATTGAAATGCAAGAGTTGGAATATTTCAGTAGTGTTTTGTCTTGGTTTACCTTGTCACAGTTACATTTTCTTGATTTTTCAAAGTTCATTTTTGTTTTCTTTCATTGAAATGCAAGAGTTAGAATATTTAAGTAGTGTTTTGTTGTGCTTTACCTTGTCACAGTTACATTCTCTTGATTTTTTAAAGCTCATTTTGAATTTCTTTCATTGAAATGCAAGAGTTGGAATATTTCAGTAGTGTTTTGTCGTGGTTTACTTTGTCCAACTTACATTCTCTTGATTTTTCAAAGATCATTTTGGAATTCTTTCGTTGAAATCCAAGAGTTGGAATATTTCAGTAGTTTTTTGTTGTGGTTTACCTTGTCAAGGTTAAATTCTCTTGATTTTTCAAAGTTCATTTTGGATTTCTTTCATTGAAATGCAAGAGTTGGAATGATTTCAATAGTGTTTTCTCGTGGTTTACCTTGACACTGTTACATTCTCTTGATTTTTCAAAGTTCATTTTGAATTTCTTTCGTTGAAATGCAAGAGTTGGAATATATCAGTAGTGTTTTGTCATGGTTTACCTTGTCACAGTTACATTCTCTTGATTTTTCAAAGTTCATTTGGATTTCATTCGTTGAAATGCAACAGTTGGAATATTTCAGTAGTTTTTTGTCGTGGTCTACCTTGTCACAGTTACATTCTCTTGATTTTTCAAAGTTCATTTTGGATTTCTTTCATTGAAATACAACAGTTGGAATATTTCAATAGTGTTTTCTCGTGGTTTACCTTGTCACTGTTACATTCTCTTGATTTTTCAAAGTTCATTTTGAATTTCTTTCGTTGAAATGCAAGAGTTGGAATATATCAGTAGTGTTTTGTCATGGTTTACCTTGTCACAGTTACATTCTCTTGATTTTTCAAAGTTCATTTGGATTTCTTTCGTTGAAATGCAAGAGTTGGAATATTTCAGTAGTTTTTGTCGTGGTATACCTTGTCCCAGTTACATTCTCTTGATTTTTCAAAGTTCATTTTGAATTTCTTTCATTGAAATGCAAGAGTTGGAATATTTCACTAGTGTTTTGTTGTGGTTTACCTAGTCACTGTTACATTCTCTTGATTTTTCAAAGTTCATTTTTGGATTTCTTTCGCTGAAATGCAAGAGTTGGAATATTTCACTAGTGTTTTGTATCTGGGTTGGTTTTTTGCAAGTCCAAGAATTTGTCTTTGTCGGTTTGAATGTCTAAAGTGCATTTCTTTCTCTGTTTCTATGTCTGAATCTATTTATTTACATGTCTGGGTTGGTGTCTGGTTAGGTTAGGTTAGGTTAGCTAAGTTAGGTTAGGTTAGGTTAGCTAGTAAACATTTCTCCATGTTTAAGTTAGGTTAGGTTAGGTTAGCTTATCATGAGCGTTCATGATAAGCTAACCTAACCTAATCCAACTTAAACATGGATAAATATTTACTAGCTAACCCAACCTAACCTAACTTAGCTAACCTAACCTAACCAAACACCAACCAAGACATGTTAACAAATAGATTCAGACATAGAAACAGAGAAAGACATGCACTTAAGACATTCAAACCGACAAAGACAAATTTTTGGACTTGCGAAAAACCAACCCAGATACAAAATACTAGTGAAATATTCCAACTCTTGCATTTCAACAAAAGAAATCCAAAAATGAACTTTGAAAAATCAAGAGAATGTAACTGTGACAAGGTCAACCATGACAAAACACTACTGAAATATTCCAACTCTTGCATTTCAACGAAAGAAATCCAAAATGAACTTTAAAAAATCAGGAGAATGTTACAGTGACTAGGTAAACCACAACAAAACACTACTGAAATATTCCAACTCTTGCATTTCAATGAAAGAAATTCAAAATGAAATTTGAAAAATCAAAAGAATGTAACAGTGACAATGTAAGCCACGAGAAAACACTATAGAAATATTTCAACTCTTACATTTCAATGAAAGAAATCCAAAATGAACTTTGAAAAATCAAGCGAATGTAACCGTGACAAGGTAAACCACAACAAAACACTACTGAAATATTCCAACTCTTGCATTTCAACGAAGGAAATCCAAAATGATTTTTGAAAAATCAAGAGAATTTATGTGTGACAAGGTAAACCTCGACAAAACACTACTGAAATATTCCAACTCTTGCATTTCAATGAAAAAATCCAAAATGAATTTTGAAAAATCAAGAGAATGTAACTGTGACAAGGTAAACCACGACAAAACACTATTGAAATGTTCCAACTCTTGCATTTCAATGAAAGAAATTCAAAATGAACTTTGAAAAATCAAGAGAATGTAACTGTGACAAGATAAACCATGACAAAACACTACTGAAATATTCCAACTCTTGCATTTCAACGAAAGAAATCCAAAATGAACTTTGAAAAATCAATGAAATGTAAGTGTGACAAGGTAAACCATAACAAAACACTACTGAAATATTAAAACTCTGGCATTTCAAAGAAATAAATCCAAAATGTAATTTGAAAAATCATGATAATTTAACTGCGACAAGTTAAACTACGATGGAACACCATTGAAATATTCAAACTCTTGCATTCCAACGAAAGAAATACAAAATGAACTTTGAAAAATCAAGAGAATGTAATTGTGACAAGGTAAATGACGGCAAAACACTAGTGAAATATTTCAACTCTTGCATTTCAATGAGAGAAATTCAAATTGAACTTTGAAAATCATGATAATGTAATTGTGGCAAGGTATACCACGAGCAAACACTACTGAAATATTCCAACTCTTGCATTTCAACGAAAGAAATTCAAAATGAACTTTGAAAAATCAAGAGAATGTAACTCTGACAAGGTAAACCACAACAATACACTACTGAAATATTCAAACTCTTGCATTTCAATGAAAGAAATTCAAAATGAACTTTGAAAAATCAAGAAAATGTAATTGTGACAAGGTAAACAACGACAAAACACTATTGAAATATTCTAACTCTTGCATTTCATCGAAACAAATACAAAATGAACTTTGAAAAATCAAGAAAATGTAACTGTGACAAGGTAAACCATAACAAAACACTACTAAAATATTCCAACTCTTGCATTTCAACGAAAGAAATCCAAAAAGAACTTTGAAAGATCAAGAGAATGTAACTGTGACAAGGTAAACCACGACAAAACACTACTGAAATATTCCAAATATTGCATTTCAAGGAAAGAAATCCAAAATGAACTTTGAAAAATCAAGAGAATGTAATTTTGACAAGGTAGACCACGAGAAAACACTACTGAAATATTCCAACTCTTACATTTCAATGAAAGAAATTCAAAATGAACTTTGAAAAATCATGAGAATGTAACTGTAACAATGTGAACCACGACGAAACACTACTGAAATATTCCAACTCTTGCATATCAACGAAAGAAATTCAAAATGAACTTTGAAAAATCAAGAGAATGTAACTGTGTGAAGGTAAACCACAACAAAACACTACTGAAATATTCCAACTCTTGCATTTCAACGATACATCAAAAGAATGTAACTTTGACACGGTAAACCACGACAAAACACTACTGAAATATTCCAACTCTTGCATTTCAACGAAAAAAATTCTAAAATGAACTTTGAAAAATCAAGAGAATGTAACTTGTAACACGGTAAACCACGACAAAATAGTACTGAAATGTTCCAACTCTTGCATTTTAACGAAAGAAATTCAAAATGAACTTTTAAAAATCAAGAGAATATAAGAGATACAAGGTAAACCACGACAAAACACTACTGAAATATTCCAACTGTTGCATTTAAATGAAAGAGATCCCGAATGAACATTGAAAAATCGTGAGGATTTAATTGTGACATTGTAAATCATAATAATTCACTACTGAAATAGTCAATCTCTTGCATTTCTGTGAATAAACTCCAAAATTAACTCTAAAAAATCATGAGAATAAAACGAGGTCAGGGTGGACAACGACAAAAAACTACTGATATATTCCAACTCCTACATTTCAATGAAAGAAATTCAAAATAAACTTTGAAACATCAAGAGAATGTATCTTTGACAAATTAAACCACGACAAAACACTACTGAAATATTCCAACTCTTTCAATACAACGAGATAAATCCAAAATGACATTTGAAAAATCATGATAATTTAAGTGTGACAAGGTAAACCACGATAAAACACTACTGAAATATTCCACCTCCTACATTTCAATAAAAGAAATACAAAATGAAATTTGAAAAATCAAGAGAATATAAGTTTGACAAAGTAAACCACGACAAAACACTACTGAAATATTCCAACTCTTGCATTTCAATGCAAGAAATTCAAAATGAACTTTGAAAAATCAATAGAATGTAACTATGAGAAGGTAAACCACGACAAAACACTACTGAAATAATCCAACTCTTGCATTTCAAGGAAACAAATTCAAAAGGAACTTTGAAAAATCAAGAGAATGTAACTGTGACAAGGTAAACCACAGCAAAACACTACTGAAATATTCCAACTCTTGTATTTCAACGAAAGAAATCCAAAATGAACTTTGAAAAATCAAGAGAATGTAAGTGTGACAAGGTAAACCCTGACAAAACACTACTGAAATATTCCAACTTTTGAATTTCTATGAAAAAAATCCAAAATGAACTTTTAAAAATCAGGAGAATTTAAGTTTGTTAATCTGAGGCACAAAAAAACAATACTGAAATATTCCAACTCTTGCATTTCAACGAAAAAAATCCAAAATTAACTTTGAAAAATGAAGAGAATGTAACTGTGACAAGGAAAAGCACAAAAAGACACTACTGAAATATTCCAAGTTTTGCATTTCAATGAAAGAAATCCAAGATGAACTTTGAAAAATCAAGAGAATGTAATTGTGACAAGGTAAACTACGACAAAACACTATTGAAATATTCCAACTCTTGCATTTCAAAGAATGAAATCCAAAATGAACTTTGAAAAATCAAGAGAATGTAACTGTGAGAAGGTAAACCACGACAAAACACTACTGAAATATTCCAACTCTTGCATTTCAACGAAAGAAATCCAAAGTGAACTTTGAAACATCAAGAGAATGTAACTGGGACTAGGTGAACCATGAAAAAACACTACTGAAACATTCCAACTCTTGCATTTCAACGAAAAAAATCCAAAATAAACTTTGAAAAATCAAGAGAATGTAACTGTGACTAGGTAAACCACGACAAAACAATACTGAAATATTCCAACTCTTGCATTTCAACGAAAGAAATCCAAAATGAACTTTGAAAAATCAAGAGAATGTAACTGTGACAAGAAAAACCTCGACAAAACAGTACTGAAATATTCCAACTCTTGCATTTCAATGAAAGAAATCCAAGATGAACTTTGAAAAATCAAGAGAATGTAATTGTGACAAGGTAAACTACGACAAAACACTACTGAAATATTCCAACTCTTGCATTTCAAAGAATGAAATTCAAAATGAACTTTGAAAAATCATGAGAATGTAACTGTGACAAGGTGAACCACGACTAATCACTACTGAAATATTCCAACTCTTGCATTTCAACGAAAGAAATCCAAAATGAACTTTGAAACATCAAGAGAATGTATCTGTGACAAGGTAAACCACGACAAAACACTACTAAAATATTCCAACTCTTGCATTTCAACGAAAGAAATCCAAAATGAACTTTGAAAAGTCAAGAGAATTTAACTGTGACAAGGTAAACCACAACAAAACACTAATGGTGGTATAGGGAGCCAAACGTTGGGGGGATGGGGCCCTTCTGTGTCTCAAATGCGTAAATAAAAAAGTATTAAAAAAATGGAGGGGCAAAACGTAAAGGGGCCCTTTGGGGCCCTGGGGGTGCCCGGGGGCTCTTTGGGGGCCCCATGGGACTTTTGGGAGCCCGGGGGCATTTGGGAGTCCGGGGGGTATTTAGGGGTCCTTTGGGCATTTGGGGGCCCCGGAGCATTTGGGCGACCAGGGGGCCTTTGGGGGCTCGGGGGTCATTTGGGGACCTGGGGGCCCATTGGGTTTGGGGGGGATGGAACCCTTTGGGGTTGGGGTAGGGGGGCCCTTTGGGGTTGGGGTAGTGAACCTCACAACACTGTTCAAATGGAACTTGTGTATTATAACGACCACGGGGTTTCACCCCAAATCATCTTCTAAATCATCTTCTAAAATCATCTTCTAAAAAGTCTCTAACTGTTTCGCCTAAATAATCCCCTAAACGTAATTTCTGCGTGTTCCTTTTGTTTTGGCATCCCTGCGCTGTCACATTTGATATTCCTAGAAACCCTTTCCCGCGTTAATCTCTTCATCTCTAAGTTGTTCCTAGCTACACTATTATGGCTTCAATAGAATATTATTTTATCGCTAAGTCTAATGACCTGAGAAGTCATATTTAAAAAATTGAATATTAATTTATCTCTTTAGAGTCCCGTATAATTCCTAGGAAACAAGTGATGTCATTTCTAATTCCCCTTTCGTGAATCAATAATTCCCCTTAGAAACAACAAATAAATACCCTTTTCTTGAATCAATAATTCCCCTGAGACACAACAAATAAATTGTCCTTTCATGGATCAATAATTCCCGTTAGAAACAACAAATAAATTAACCTTTCTTGGATCAATAATTCCCCTTAGAAACAACAAATTAATTCCCCTTTCTCGAATCAATAATTCCCCTCGATTATGTAAATCAATTTCTCAGAAATCCACTTCCCCTCTTGTCCTAGATCAATACATCTCTCCCCCGTTAATGCGCATGTACAAACTTCACCCCAGTGTCATTATACCTGGACAAACAGCAAATAAATCGACCTTGAAGGAGGTGTCATTGACCCGTTCGAATCAATAAACCATGAAAATACATCAAAGTGAGAAAAATCCTGTTTTTTCATTCTCAGTGACAAAAACCATAAGAACATGCATAAACTATGTACATCCAGGAACTCATGATAGCTCCCTACTTTCCCGTTAAATCGGTATCGTTTTCATTCCGGTTTCGTTGTTATTCCTGTTCTAATTGAATTCCTGTTCAATCGGTATTATTTTTATTCCAGTTCTAATTGAATTCCTTTTTATTCCCGTTCCAATTGAATTCCCGTTCAATCGGTATCGTTTTTATTCCCGTTCTAATTGAAATCCTGTTCAATCGGTATCCTTTTTATTCCCGTTCCAATTGAATTCCCGTTCAATCGGTATCGTTTTTATTCCCGTTCTAATTGAATTCCGGTTCAATCGGTATCGTTTTTATTCCCGTTCTAATTGAATTCCCGTTCAATCGGTATCGTTTTTATTCCCGTTCTAATTGAATTCCCGTTCAATCGGTATCGTTTTTATTCCCGTTCTAATTGAATTCCCGTTGAATCGGTATCGGTTTTAATTAGACTCCTAAACCAATGAGGGGGCTTTTTCAGAGATATGAAGACCAGAAATAAAGACTTTTTAGCTGATGAAATAAAAAATAAATTTCAACTGAAAGTAAGGAGCAACATCAAAAGTTAAAATGAACAGAAATCAATCTGTGTATGAGTGGGGGGGTCGTCCTAATTACCCCTCTTTTCACGTTAAAGATTTTTAGTACTTTTAAAAAAGCTTCTGGTCCTAATTAAATGACCCTGTCTTTCAGGAGTAGTTTTTACAGAATTGGGACAAAAGTTCAGACCTTAGCCTAAAGAGTGGGTTATTGAAGGGAAAGTCCCCCTGATATATGGTATAATTTCTGTTCTTTTTAAGTTTTAATTTTGCTCCTTACTTTCAGTTGAATTTTTTATTTAATTTCTGATCGTTTCTCCAATAATGCCAGGATATCCACCTCTCCCTTCACTAGAAATTACCCCCACAAGAAATCCTCCGTGGAAAGTTCCCCCGTGCACCTCTCCGGAAATTAACCCCGGACGGTTCCAACCCCGATGTAATTCTACTTAGAAAATATGTTGCGGGCGATTCTGCGTGAAACATTCTTCTCAGCATCTTTCTATTTAAAAAAAGACTTGTTTTTTGTTTAAATTCTGATCGTTTTTCAAGGCATGCCTGAAATCCCCCTATGTGGAAATTTTTTCCGGGTAACTCCGTTCCCCGTGGAAAGTTTCTCCTTCGGATAATTCCCCATGGATAATTTATCCTGGTGATGATTCCCCCATGGAGAAATTTTCCCGCGGAAATCCCCTCCACAATCCTCTCTGGGGGGGGGGGAATACCCCCAGAGAATTCCATCCTTTCTCAATATTTCCCCCTGGTAATTTGTCGATGATTTTTGGCAATTCCCCAGAAAGTAAGAGAAATAAATTAAATTTCATATGTGAATTCTGGAAAATTCCCGCATGTAAAGTTTTTCTGAAAAGTTCCCCCCCCCCTGGAAACTTCCTTCCCAATAGAAAACTATCTCCGTATAAAGTCCTCTTCCCGCTCCGTAGAAAATTTTAAAACAGTTATTAAACTAACTAATAGAAACTCATTTGAACCTTGAGACACGAGTTTAACCAGATGACTCAGAATTATCAAAACACTAGATTTTGGCCAGAAAAATTCCCAGATTTCAAGTCTGTTCCTCAGAAAGAAGCCCCATCGTCCCTCTTCCCCTATAAAAGGTACTTGGGGTTAGGAATCTGGTCTCAATTCATGGAAAAATCCAACTTTATTTGCAAGAGGTTTATCTTTCACATTTTGAAATTAAGTCGAAAACAATGGATTAAGCTATACTTACGAATGAAACAACTCAAAGTCGTTTCTGTTATCAAAAAGACACAGAAAAACTTTGCGTTTTGCACAATACCACCGGTTCATCTTGTCGCAGCCTGGATTCTTAAGAATTTTCGACTCATGTAAGGGAATGTCTGCTCTTGCAAAATCTAGGGGGCAGAATTTGAAACCTTTCCAGATGAACCAAGTCCGGTGCTTTGTCATCAAATCTCCCCCTTAAATATGGGGTGTTCAGCAAGAAATTAGTCAATGGGCTACTTCACCACTGCTGTATACTTGTTGTTTTTGTTTTCCCACAAGTCAAGAAAACTATTAGGAATACCAATGACGATGAAACAATTAACAAGACGTACTGTCCATTTCTTTGTCCTGGATTTAAATCAGTAACAACAATTGGTTCGATCACACATATCTATCCCACCCATGAAGCGACTATAGTCAGCAAATCTTTTGAGGTACTTCCTTTCTAATTATGTCTTTATGTTCTTGTCCCAACGTTTACAGGTGTTTCTTCGTCTACCCATCTATAATATATGCAAGCAATGAAGTTTTGTTGTCGTAACCGTATGGAAATGCTATTTTTCTACCCTCTCTTGTGTCATGGATGTACCACGACCAAGTGTTTTAAGTCTCTAATAGTTTTTAAAAGCGGACAATTTTATGCGTAACCGGGTCTTCACTATCGTACCACTTGCCATCAGTTCCTTATCAATCAGGATATCAAGCAGATTTCACCAACGTGTCATATAGAAAATCTAACGAAGCACCAAGTCAATGTGCTCTTAGTCCCACATTGTAGATTATTTGCTCCTAGCAAATCATAAAATTCAGCATCAACCCAAACGAGCTGGCAGGCACAATGTTTTTAAGATTTACTGAGATAGGTATTTTACGAATATGCTGGTTCAGTGAAGAGAATCCATCAGCTTGGATGGAGCCTCACTCATACTCATGCTTTGAGTAGCTGTTATCACTATGTGGGAGCAATTAAACTTTTTTAAAGGTTGGTTGACATCAGTGGCCCAGGTTCCCAAAGCCTATTAGCCAGCCTCTGCTCTTTTAATAGTTGATCAGTGGGAAAGTGTTTGAAGATGTCTAGAATGACAAAAATTGGCACCTTGACATCAGCTCAGAAATTTTGCAAACGTGATATTCAGCTTACAAATACATTCACGGCCATAGAAATTCCAAATTATCCCAAAGGTTAACTATGACGAAGAATATTTTGATCTCTTCTGGGATCACAATCAATGTTTGTCGGCTTTTTGAGTCATGTTGAAATTCATTGCAAATGCAAATTTCTCAAAAATCTTGTTCAGGAAACTGCTCAAAAGTGTACTCTGGATATAAACTATAATCAGTCTCTAATTTCTATTGGTCATCACTTTGTTAAAATTTCGAGCCAATACGCCATTTTATCGCTGCCGACCTCCAATTAGAGATTAACGATAAAGTTATTATGAAGATTATTGATATAGTCTTCTATATCACCCTGCTCATCAGTGATTAGCTTATCATTATCATCAGAATTTGAAAGTATTGAACAGCTATCACTGGCTAGGTTAACAGTTAAAGCAGAATATACACATCTATCTTAATAAGCAGTTTCCGATGCAGCATTCCTAGGCTGGCAGAGATCATCTTTCTCTTCCCTGGGCAGATCCAGATAGCTGTTGCCATTATCTAACAGCGTATTCACTGTCATATGGATGGCAAATATAAAAGGAGTAGTTTAGTTTCCTGAGAAGCAAAGAGAATCAGTGTTTTAAGGAACTACTACTACTACTATAACTACTACTACTAACATATCACCGCAACAACAAGTTGCCCGACACCAGCAAAGCTACGTACGCTCCTCTTCATCCCAATCTATTCAAAGCCTCCCTCTTTACAGCCTCCCAGGTAGTTCCCATTTCCTTTGAATCTGTATGTATAACATCCTCTCACCCCAACCGTGGACAACCTGCTTTCGGTTTAATCCTAGACGTTTAGCCAAAAAGGACAATCTTCGGATATCTGTCATCCTTCATCCACAGAACGTTCCCCAGCCATTTCAACCGTTCTCTCATTATCATAGGCATCGCTATAGCGCTGCCAAAATAAAGAACGATGTTGGCACAATTTATTATTAGTTTTTTTTCCATACCAGGGCACTTCGTATCGAAGAGTTGTCGTAGAAACTTCGAAAAGGGCTCATTTGATTGGAAATTGGAAGTGGCTAGTGCCCTTTTTAATAGCCGGAAGTGATTGGATGGCAACTACCCCCCCCCCCCACGCCCATCATTTCCCAAAACACATCCAATCAAAATTTTGAGATAGCCATTTTGTTCAGCGTAGTCGATTTCCAGATAGAAAATATGTTTTTGAGGAGGACATTTTCCCACAACCCTCGGGGCAAGGGTTTTAAGTTATGCCCTGGGGGTATATAAGAGCGATATTGGCACAATGTATTATTTTTTTTTTTTTTCTTTAGAGCAGGTTACTTCGTATCAAAGAAGTTGTCATAGAAACTTCGAAAAGGGCTCATTCAGTTGGAAATTGGAATGGCTAGTACCCTTTTTAATAGTCGAAAGTGATTGGAAGGCAACTAACAGCCCTTCCACGCCCACCATTTCCCGAAACATATCCAATCAAAATTTTGAGATAGCCATTTTCTTCAGCGTAGTTGATTTCCAGATTGAAATTATGTTTTTGAGGAGGACAGTCCGCCACAACCTTCAGGGCAAGGGTTTTAAGTTATGCCCTGTGGGCATATAAGGTTTTATAGAAGGTGTTGTCATAGAAACTTCAAAAAAGGCTCATTCGATTGGAAATCGAATGATCCTTAATAGTTAATTCTTAATAGTTAATTTAATAGTTGAAAGTGATTGGAGGGCAACTAATCACCCTCTCACGCCCACTTTTTCCCGAAATACATGCAATAAAAATTTTGAGATAGCTGTTTTGTTCAGCGCAGTTGATTTCAAAATAGAAATTATGTTTTTGAGGAGGACACTCCCCCACAGCCTTCAGGACAAGGGTTTTAAGTTATGCCCTGGGGGCATATATGGTTTTTATAGAAGGCGTTGTCGTAGAAACTTCAATTAAGTCTCATTCCATTGGAAATCCAAAGGACTAGTGCCCTTTTTAATAGTCGAAAGTGATTTGAGGGCAACTAAACCTCGTCTCATGCCCACTTTGTCCCCAAACACATCCGATCAAAATTTTCAGATAGCAATTTTGTTCAGCGTAGTTGATTTCCACATATGAATTATGTTTTTGAGGAGGACACTCCCCCAGAGCCCTCAAGGTAAGGGTTGTAAGTTATGCCCTTGAGGCATATGAGGTTTTTATAGAACGTGTTGTCGTAGAAACTTCAAAAAGGGCTAATTCGCTAAGAAATTGAAATGGCTAGTGCCCTTTTTAATAGTCGAAAGTGATTGGACGGCAACTAACACCCCTTCCGCATCAACCATTTCCCCAAACACATCCATTCAAAATTTTGAGACAAACATTTTGTTCCACGCAGTTTAAAGTTCAGGAAATTATACCTTTGAGCAGGACACTCCCCCCAAAGTCTTCAGGGCAGGGGTTATAAGTTATACCCTGGGGGCATATAAGGTTTTTATTTAAATCTTTGTCGTTAAAACTTGAAAAAGGGCTCATTCGATTGGAAATTAAAAGGGCTAGTGCCCTTTTTAATAGTCTAAAGTGATTTAAGGGCAACTAACCCCCCTCTCACGCCCACCATTTCCCCAAACACGTCCAATCAAAATTTTGAGATAGCCAATTTGTTCCACGCAGTTTAAAGTTCAGGAAACTATACCTTTGAGCAGGACACTTCCCCACAAAGTCTTCAGGGCATGGGTTATAAGTTATGCCCTGGGGGAATAAAAGGTTTTTTTTGAAGTCTTTGTCGTAGAAACTTGAAAAAGGGCTCATTCGATTGGAAATTCAAAGGTCTATTGCTCTTTTTGATAGTTGAAAGTGATTTGAGGAAAACAAACCCCCCTCTCACGCCCACCTTTTCCCCAAACACATCCAATCAAGATTTTTAGATAGCAATTTTGTTCGGCGGAGTTAATTTTCAGATAGAAATTATGTTTTTGAGGAGGATACTCCCCCACAGCCCTCAGGGCAAGGGTTGTAAGTTATGCCCTGGGGGCATATGAAGTTTTTATAGAACGCGTTGTCGTAGAAACTTCAAAAAGGGCTCATTCGATTGGAAATTGAAATAGCTAGTACCCTTTTTAATAGTCCAAAGTGATTGGATGGCAACTAACACCCCTTCTATGCCCACGCTTTCCCCAAACATATCCAGTCACAATTTTTAGATAGCATTTTTATTACATGCAGTTTTGAGTTCTGGAAATTATGCTGTTGAGCAGGACATTCTCGCTATAGTCTCCAAGGGCAGGGTTACAAGTTATGCTCTGGGGCATGTTAGGTTTTTGTTGAGATCTTTGTCGTAGAATCTTGAAAGAGGGCGCATTTGATTTGAAATTCAAAGGGCTAGTGACCTTTTTAACAGTCAATAGTGATTTAAGTGCAACTAACCCCCCTCTCATGCCCACCTTTTCCCCAAACACATCCAATCAAAATTTTGAGATAACCATTTTGTTTCAGGCAGTTTAAAGTTCAGGAAATTATACTTTTTAGCAGGACACTAACCCCACAGTCTTCAGGGCAAGGGTTATAAGTTAGTAAAAAAGTCCTAAAAACTTTAAAAGGGCTAATTTGATTAGAAATTGTTAGGGCTAGTTCCTTTTTTAATATTTGAAAGTGATTGGAGAGTGGCTACCGCCCCTCTCACGCACTCAATTTTCCCAAACACTTCCAATCAAAATTTTGAGATAGCATTTTTTTTACACACAGTTTAAAGTTCAGGAAATTATACCTTTGAGCAGGACACTCCCCCCACAGTCTTCAGGGCAAGGGTTATAAGTTATGCCCTTTGGGCATATAAGGTTTTTATTGAAATCTTTATCTTAGTAACTTGAAAAAGGGCACATTCGATTGGAAATTTAAAGGGCTAGTGCCCTTTTTAACAGTCAATAGTGATTTAAGTGCAACTAACCCCCCTCTCATGCCCACCTTTTCCCCAAACACATCCAATCAAAATTTTGAGATGGCCATTTTGTTTCAGGCAGTTTAAAGTTCAGGAAATTATACCTTTTAGCAGGACACTAACCCCACAGTCTTCAGGGCAAGGGATATAAGTTAGTAAAAAAGTCGTAAAAATTTCAATAGGGCTCATTTGATTGAAAATAGAAAGGGCTGATACCCTTTTTAATAGTCGAAAGTGATTGAAGGGCAACTAATCCCCCTCCCACACCCAACTTCCCATTTGCCTTTATATTTAAAAACTAAATGTTGCCTAAGATTAAATCAAAATGCACTGTGTTAATGCTAATTCCCAATAAAGCATATCAGCAGTATTACAAGAACGACTGAGGGTATTATGTTCAAACTTTCGGGGCTACTTCTGCTCTTAAAATTCATTCAAGTCAAAATAGCGTAAGTGTATCCAAGCTATCAAAGAAAGAAAGCAGATTTTTTGGCGAATGGTATCAAGTTTTCCATTTCAGGTCAACTAGAGGAGGTATGAAACTAAATTGAACACTACTATCTGTGTCCAGATTTTTCAAAGGATGTATGTTGTTAAAAATTGCTGAATATTTTTCTCCAGCATACAAATAATAGGCTAAAGTATAAAGTCTTAAAAAACGAAAACATTTAAAGTATTATTTTCTTTTTCCCTTTAAAGACTATGTCAATATAAAACGAACAGAAATAAATTAAAAAAAAACTTTTTCCACAAAATAAGTTTTTCAAAGAAAAGTAAAGAACTCCATTAAACAAAAAATGAGGAAAAATAAAATCAAATAATCTACCAAGGGTGAAACTACCACAAATCAGCTTCGATAAATAAATGAAACCCAAAACTAACAGAAATTATTATAAATAACCGAGTCAAACTCAAAACGAGTGGAAATTAACATGAGTAGGGCTCAAAACCCCTATGCCTTCCCAAGGCCAGAACATAATTTACACTCTACTGTAAAAAATACAAATGAATATGCATTGTCAGTTTCTACCAAGCGTGAAACTACCGCAAATCAGCATCGATGACTAAATGAAACCCAAAACGAACAGATATTACAATAAATAACCGAGTCAAACTCAAAACGAGCAGAAATTAATATAAGTTGGGCTCAAAAGCCCTATGCCTTCCCATGGCCGGAACATAATTTGCACTTTCCAGAAAAAATACAAATGAATGTGCATTGTCAGTTTAATATCCATATACTGATATTTATATATCAAAATATTAATATTATTTGATTTATTAAAGTTATAAAAGTAAAAACATTTATATTTTTCCAGTAAAGGGCAAATTTTTATAACACCATGTAAGGTATTGATAATATTTGAGAAGATTTTAATAATCTTGCTAATAGCAGACACGATTTTGATATCACTATGTTAGGTTTCCTTAATAGGTAACATGATTTTGATAGCAACATTTCAAATTTTGGCAATAGTGGACATGTTTTGATTGTAGCTGGAAATATTTTGTTAATAACTTGCGAGATTAAATGATAATATTATGCATGATTTTGTTAATAACTTACATTATTTTTATAATACCATGTATAGTTTTGTTATTTTCATACAGTATTCTCAATATACCAGTCGAAATTTGACAATGTAGCGCGAGATTTTTTCAATATATTGGACAAGATTTTGCATACAAGAGTTGGGTAATACTTGGCAAGATTTTGATAATCTTTATAATGAAAAACACGATTTGATCACAATATGTTAAATTTGGCAGTAGCACACACGATTTAGATAACATCATGTCAGATTTGACGTAATCAAATACTTACTTACTTAAGGCTCCTGTCAAGTTGGGGGTGGCGTAGAGAGCTTCGCAACTTTGCTCCTCCAGGCTGACCGGTCTACTGCTATTAATGGGGCCTCTTCGACAGCGATGTTAGCTATCTCAAGGAATTTGTTGAGGCTATCCTTCCATCTTGTCTGAGGTTTGCCCCTCGGGTGAGACCAGCCATTAGCTTTAGCGTCAAAATCGTAGACTATTCGGGCTGGGGTTGTCGTCGGCATACGCAGGAGGTGTCCGAACCATCTAAGAGTACGGTGCGCTATTTGGATGGAGAATGGCACTTGGGAGGTGAGTGCGAGCAACCTTGCGTTGCTTACAAAATCGTCCCATCGAAGTCCCTGAATCCGACGGTGCTGTTTTGTCTGGCAGATGTCTATCATGCTGAGGATTGTTGATTTGAGAGGCCAGGTTTCCGTTGCATAGAGGAGGACCGAGCCTACGGATGCATTATAAATTCGCATCTTCGTGCGCCTATATATATGCGGCATTCTAAAGAGATTGTTGAGCCTTCCGACGATAGACGAGGCTTTTGAAACTCGGCTGCACACCTCTTCCTCTATAGAGCCTTCATTAGACAGCACGGAGCCAAGATAAGTGAAGTTCTTTACAACTTCAACAGGAGCTGCGCAAACAATTATGTTCTCAGGGGATAAAACTGGGCTTGAGGGTTAAGGTCCCATTATCTTTGTTTTAAACCAGTTTATTTTCAGGATAACTTTTACAGGCTGATTCTGCAAAACTTTTAGAGCATTAGTCAAGTGGTTAACCGAGTTAGCAACAAAAACAAGGCTACCTGCAATGTCAGTGTACATCAAAATGCGATTTCCAAACTGCAGACCAAAGGGTAGAGGATTTGTTGTTCGTGTCATGACATGGTGTATCACGCAATTGAACAGTTCCGGGGCGGCGGCACACCCTTGTCGTACACTGGTTTTGATGCCGAATGTTGTGCTCTGTTTGCCGTTGACTTGGACACAACCCACGGTCTCTTCGTAAAGCTTTTCAAACAACTTGCAGTATTTGTCTGGTAGAAAAGTTGATTGAAGTATCAGCCAGAGCGAGTTGCGATCCACCGAGTCAAGCGCAGCCTTAAAGTCCACAAAGGCTACATATGCTTTCCTCCTGAATTCCTTCGTCTTCTCAATTAA
Organism: Artemia sp. Qi Xiang Cuo; assembly: GCF_049724085.1. Classification (NCBI taxonomy): domain Eukaryota; kingdom Metazoa; phylum Arthropoda; class Branchiopoda; order Anostraca; family Artemiidae; genus Artemia; species Artemia sp. Qi Xiang Cuo. The sequence goes on from NW_028300808.1 coordinate 1,844,919, forward strand.
CTGGCGCATGGTAAAGATTTTTTCGATAGTGCATCTCCCGGGAATATACCCCGCCTGCTGGACTCTCCTCTTTCTTCTGAGGATACTCGTACATCTATCCAGCAGGGTCATAGCAAAGAGCTTTCCAGGCACTGAAAGTAGCGTTATGCCTCTGTAGTTCAAACAGATGCTCTTGCTCCCCTTTCTCTTCCATAAGGGCAGGATTATACCAGCTCGCCAGTCCTTCAGGATCCATTCTGTGCGCCAAACAACAGAAAACAGCATATGGAGCCAAAGTAGCATTGCCGGTCCGGCCTACTTCAGGAGCTCAGCGGATATTCCACATACGCCTGCCGCTTTGTTATTCTTCAAACGTTTTACTGCTGTGTAGATTTCTGATGACGTGAAAGGAGTTTCCGTGTCACTTGTCAGTGGTTCCTGGGTCCTGGTAGCTAGGCTAATGATTTCCTGGTCAGTCTGTGTTACGGCTTCGGTGTTGAGGAGGCCCAAGAAGTGGTCTTTCCATCGACTGACCTGGGCAATTTCGTCACTAAGCGGCTGACCATCCACAGAGACAACACATGCAACCGAGGGAGCTATGTATCCTGTTAGATCACGAAGAAAAGTGTAGAGACTGACAACGTCACCTTTCTTGGCTGCACCCTCTTGCTCATGTGTCTTTCTTTCAACAAACAGTTTCTTGTCTCGCTGTATCAGTTTGTTGCGGACCCCATTAAGGCTTCTATAGATTGGCATGTCACCGAGTAGCCTCGCCTTGCGTCTCTGCTCTCTGACGTCAAGTGTATCCTACTGAATCCACGCTTTATTAGCACGCTTTTTCCGACTAATATTTGCTGTCGCTGATTCCAGGAAATTCTTTTTGGACGTGAGGCATGCGTTTTCACAACTTTCAAATGGCAGGAGTGTGTCGAAGCGGTTCGAGACATCAATGGCATATTTCGACCGTATCTTCTGATCGCAGAGGCGAGAGACATCGATCTTGGCTGGTCTTGGTTCTGAGCGATGGGCTTTGAGCCTTAGTCGCATGTTAGCGACGACGAGGCGATGGTCAGTGTTGCCAATCTCAGCTGCCCTCTACGTCCTGCAGTTACTGATCGAAGACCTCCATCTCTGTGATACGATGATGTAGTCGATCATTTTTTTGGTATGGCCGTCATTGCTGTACCATGTATATGTGTGAATGTCCTTCCTTGCAAACATGGTATTCGTAATCACTAGTTTGTGCATGCTGCAGAGCTGTAGAGGCCTTAGATCATTGTCATTTAGGGACTCAGGAGTAACTGGGCCAATGACTTGTCGCCATAAGTTGTGGTTGTCGCTCACAGTTGCATTAAGGCCACCCTGGAGAATCAAAATATCGTGCGGGGATATCTTAGATAATTCATTCGTCAGGGCAGAGTAGAAATTGTCCTTTATTTCGGTGTCAGCTTCGTTTGTCGGGGCATAACAAACAAGGACCGTCATTTTTCCTTGCTTGTGATTGAGTCGAGCATTAGCGATTCTAGCCGAGACGGGAGTGAATGAAAAATAGACACTTCTTGGATTTGTCATCAAGAACTAGTCCGACTCCATTTCTTCTGGTGGTTGTCTGGCCAGACCAGAGAAGGTTTTATCCCTCATTTATGAGATCATTTCCATTCCCGACTAGGTGGGCTTCTGTTATTCCAGCAATGGAGATGCGGAATCGCTTCAGTTCCATCACCAGAAGCGTCTTAGCTCCGGGAAAATTTAATGTCAATACATTCCAGGTGGCAATTCGGAGGCCACCTTGGTCAATAAGATTCAAACGCTGGTCATTTCTCAGTCCAGGGGCAAGCAAGGGTCGTGATGGGATAAAAGAAGGTTAGTCATCCGAGGTAGTTGCTAAGCTATTCGTTGCAATGGGTTTCAGGTGGAGGGTTGCAAGCCCAACCAACCCTAGGCCTGGATTCTGATTAGAGCCAGGATTTATCTGTATACTGAGAATCCGGGGGTGGGCTCCACCCACCTCATGAGGTTGAGGCCACCCTGATTGGAGCGTTTAGTTAAAGGAAACCCCGTATCCAGAGGTCCGTGGTCAGCAGACATGGTCTGCATCATTCCGGACGAGCTCCATTCACTTTTAATCAAATACGTTTTGTTATTATTAGAAAAAGCTTTTTGTTAATATCAGGTACAATTTCCATAATACCATGCAAGATTCTGTTATAACTTTCAAGAATTTGATAATAATACGTTAAGATTTTGTTATATCATAGAGGATTCTCATTATACCATGTTTGGATTTTGATAATGTAGCGTAAGATATTTGATAATTTTTGGCAAGATTTTTATAATACCACGTAAGATTTGGTAATGCTTGATAATATTTTGATAGTAACAGACACGATTTTGCTAGCACCGTTCTATATTTTGATAATAACTTGCAAGATTTTGGTAATACAGGAAAAGATTCTCAAATTATCTCACAAGACTTTGAAGATGCAAGACAAGATTTTGCAATATTTAACAGCATTTGGTAATACCATGCAAGACTGATAATATCATGATAATATCTTGATAATAGCAGACATTATTTTGCTATCACCATTCTAGATTTTGATAATAACTTGCAAGATTTAGGTAATGCCAGAAATGATTTTCATAATATTTCAAAACATTTTGAAAATGTAAGAAAAGATTTGGTAATATTTAATAGGATTTGACAATGTCATGCAAAACTTTGATAATATCCTGTAAGGTATCGATAATATTTGACAAGATTTTTGATAATCTTGAGAATAGAAGACACGACTTTGATATCACTATGCTAAGTTTTGTTAATAGGTAACATGATTTTGATAGCACCATATTATATTTTAGTATTAGCGGACATGTTTTGATTGTAGCTGAAAATATTTTGTTAATAACTTGCAAGATTAATATCATGCAATATTTTGTTAATATCTTGCTTGATTTTGATAGTACCATGTACGGTATTTATATTGTTATAGAGAATTCTCATTATACCAGTCGAGATTTTGATAATGTAGCGGGAGATTTTTCTAAATATCAGACAAGATTTAGATAATATCGTACAAGAGTTGGGTATTACTTGGCAAGATTTTGATAATCTTGATAATGACAAACACGATTTGATCACACTATGTTGAATTTTATAATAGCAGACACGATTTATATAAAATCATGTCAAATTTCATGATATTAAATACATTATGTTCTTCCCAGAAAAATACTTTTCTTAATATCAGGCAAAATTTTGATAATACCATGCAATCTTTCTTTAATAACTTTCAAGGTTTAGATGATAATGCGTAATGCTTTGATAATTTAATACAGGATTCTCATTGTACCATGTTGGGATTTTGATAATGCAGCGCATGATATTTGCTAATTTCATGCAAGATTTTTATAATACCAAATAAGATTTGGTAATGCTTGATAATATTTTGATAGTACCAGAGAATATCTTGCTATCACAATTCTAGATTTTGATAATAACTTGTAAGATTTTGGTAATATCGGAAAGGATTCTCAAAATGTCTCACAAGACTTTGAAAATTCAAGACAAGATTTTTTAATATTTAACATGATTTGGTAATATCACGCAAGACTTTGATAATATCATGATAATGTCTTGATAATTGCAGACATGTTTATAAAACATTATTTTAAGTTTTCTTGGTAGCTAACTTAATTATTGATAGCACTATATTATATTTCGGTAATAACAAATATGTTTTGATTGTACCTGAAAATATTTTGGTTAATAACTTGCGAGATTATGATAATACCATACATGATTTTGTTAATAACTTGCACGATTTTGATAAAATCATGTATGGTTTTGATATTGTCATACAGGATTTTCATTACATTTGCCGTGATTTTGCTATTATAGTGCGAGACTATTCATAATAACAGACAAGATTTTGATAATACCATACAAGAGTTGGTAATACTTGGCAAGATTTTTATAATCTTAATAATGAGAGACACGATTTGATCACACTATATTAAATTGAGTAATAGTAGACACAATTTAGATAACATCTTGTTAGATTTGACGATATAAGAAATTTTTTGATAGCACCAGAATTTTTTTTTTTTAAGTTCAGCGAAGATTTTCATAATCATAGGCAGCGCGATAGCGCTGCCTAAGTAAAAAACGATGTGGGCACAATTTTTTTTGTTGTTGTTTTTTTTTCCTCCATACCCGGGCACTTCGCATCGAATTTGATAATATCATATATGGTTTTGATATTGTCATATAGGATTTTCATTACATTTGTCATGATTTTTATATTATAGTACGAGATTATTTATTATATCAGACAAGATTTTTATAATACCATACAAGAGTTTGGTAATACTTGGCATGGGTTTGGTAATACTTGGGAAGATTTTTATAATCTTAATAATGAGAGACACGATTTGATCACACTATATTAAATTGAGTAATAGTAGACACAATTTAGATACTATCTTGTTAGATTTGACGATATAAGAAATTTTTTGATAGTACCAGAATTTTTTTTTAAGTTTAGGGAAGATTTTCATAATAATAGGCAGCGCGATAGCGCTGCCTAAGTACAAAATGATGTTGGCACAATGTTTTTTTTGTTGTTTTTTTTCTCCATACCCGGGCACTTCGTATCAAAGGGGTTGTCGTAGAAACTTCTAAAAGGGCTTATTCGATTGGGAATTGGAGTGGCTAGTAACCTTTTTAATAGTCGAAAGTGATTGGAGGGCAACCCCCCCCCCCATGCCCATCATTCCCCCAAAAATATCCTATCAAAATTTTGAGATAGCCATTTTGTTCAGCGTAGTTGGTTTCCAGATAGAAAATATGTTTTTAAGGAGGGCACTCCCCCCAAACCCTGGGATCAAAGGTTTTAAGTTATGCACTGGGGGCATATAAGGTTTTTATAGAAGGTGTTGTCGTAGAAACTTCAAAAAAGGCTCATTCGATTGGAAATTGGAGTGGCTAGTGCCATTTTTAATAGTCGAAAGTGATTGAAGGGCACCTAGCTTCCCATGCCCATCATTCCCCCAAACACATCCAATCAAAATTTTGAGATAGCCGTTTTGTTCAGCGTAGGTGATTTCCAAATAGAAATTATTTTTTTTAGGAGGACACTCCCCCAAAGCCTTCAGGGCAAGGTTTGTAAGTTGTGCCCTGGGGGCATATAAGGTTTTTATAGAAGGCGTTGTATTAAAAACTTAAAAAAAAGCTCATTTGATTGGAAATTCAAAGGGCTAGTGCCCTTTTTATAAAACAAAAGTGATTTGAGGGCAACTAGCCCCCCAGCGCGCCCATCATTCCCCCAAACACATCCAATCGAAATTTTGAGATGGCCATTTTGTTCAGCGTAGTTGATTTCCATATAGAAATTATTTTTTCGAGGAGTACACTCTCCCACAGCCTTCAGGGCAAGATTTATAAGTTTGGCCCTGGGGGCATATAAGGTTTTTATAGAAGGTGTTGTAGTAGAAACTTCAAAAAAGGCTCATTCGATTGGAAATTCAGAGGGCTAGTGCCCTTTTAAATAGTCAAAAGGGATTGGAGGGCAACAAACCTCCGTCTCACACCCACCTTTTCCCCAAACACATCGAATCAAAAATTTTAGATAGCCATTTTATTCAACGTAGTTTAAAGTTCTGTAAATTAGGTCTTTGAGCATGACAACCCCCTCAGAGCCCTCAGGACATGGGTTGTAAGTTATGTCCTGGGGGTATATGAAGTTTTTATAGAAAGTGTTTTTGTAAAGAATTCAATAAGCGCTCATTCGATTAGAAATTGAAATGGCTAGTGCCTTTTTTAATAGTCAAAAGTAATTGGAAGGCAACTAACACCCCTTCCACGCCCACCATTTCCCCAAACACATCCAATCAAAATTTTGAGACAGTCTTTAGGGCAAGGGTTATAAGTTATGCCCTGGGTGTATATAAGTTTTAATTGAAATCTTTGTCGTAGAAACTTGAAATAGGGCTCATTCGATTGGAAATTCAAAGGTCTAGTGCCCTTTTTAATAGTCGACAGTGATTTGAGGGCAACTAGCCCCCTGTCTCGCCCACCTTTTCCCCAAACACATCCAATTAAAATTTTTAGATATCAATTTTGTTCAGTGTTATGGATTTCCAGATAGAAATTATGTTTTCGAGGAGGACACTCCCCACAGCCCTCAGGGCAAGGGTTGTGAGTTATGCCCTGGGGGCATATAAAGTTTTTATTGAATGTGTCGTCGTAGAAACTTCAAAAAGGGCTCATTCGATTAGAAATAGAAATAGCTAGTGCCCTTTTTAATAGTCGAAAGTGATTGGAAGGCAACTAACACCCCTTCCACGCCCACCATTTCCCAAAACATATCCAATCAATAATTTTAGATAGCTATTTTGTTCCACGCAGTTTAAAGTTCAGAAAATTATACCTTTGAGCAGAACACTCCCCCCACAGTCTTCAGGGCAAGGGTTATAAGTTATGCCTTGGGGGCATATAAGGTTTTTATTGAAATCTTTGTCGTAGAAACTTGAAAAAGGGCTCATTTTATTGGGAATTCAAAGGGCTAGTGCCTTTTTTAATAGTCAAAAGTGATTTGAGGGCAACTAACCCCCCTCTCAGGCCCACCATTTCCCAAAACACATCCAATCAAAATTTTTAGATAGCCATTTTATTCAACGTAGTTGAAAGTCTTGGAAATTAGGTCCTTAAGGAAGACAGCCAATCCCCCCCAAAACCCTCAGGGTAAGGGTTGTAAGTTATACCCTGGGAGCATATAAGGTTTTTATAGAAAGTTATGTTGTAAAAACATCAAAAAGGACTTATTCAATTGAAAATGGAAAGGGCTAGTGCCCTTTTAATAGTCGAAAGTGTTTGAAGGGCAACAAACCCCCTCCAATTTCCCCAAACACATCCAATCAAAATTTTGAGATATCCATTTTGTTCAACGTAGTCAAAGGTTCTGGAAATTAGGTCTTTTAGGATGATAACCCCATCAGAGCCCTCAGTGCAAGGGTTGTAAGTTATGCCCTGGGGGCATATAAGGTTTAAAAAGAAAGTTGTAGTAGAAATTTCAAAAATGGCATATTTGATTGGAAATTGAAATTACCCTTTTTAATAGTCGAAAGTCAGTGGAGAGTAATTAACCCCCCTTTCACGCCCACCATTTACCCAAACACATTTAATCAAAGTTTAGAGATAGCCATTTTTTTCAATGTAGTTGAAAGCTCTGGAAATTATGTATTTAAGGATTACAAACCCCCAGAGTCCCCAGGGAAAAGGTTGTAAGTTATGCCCTGGGGGCATATTCGGTTTTTATTGAAAGCGTTGTCATAGAAACTTCAAAGGGGCTCATTTGATTGGAAATTGAAAGGGCTAGTGCCTTTTTTAACAGTTGAAAGTGATTGGAAAAAGACTAACGCCCCTCTCACAGAAATTAGGTCTTTGGGGATGACAACCCCCCCCCCCCCCCCAGCCCTCAGTTTGAGGGTTGTAAGTTATCCCTTGGGGGTATATACGGTTTTTATCGAAAGCGTTGTCATAGAAACTTCAAAGGGGCTCATTTGATTGGAAATTGAAAGGGCTAGTGCCTTTTTTAACAGTTGAAAGTGATTGAAACAAGTCTAACGCCCCTCTCACGCCCATCATTTTCCCAAACACATCCAATCAAAATGTTGACTATAGCCATTTTATTTTACGTAGTTGAAAGTTATGGAAATTAGGTCTTAGAGGATGACAACCACCCTCACAGCCCTTAGGGTAAGGGTTATAATTTATGCCCTGGGGACATATAAGGTGTTAATAGGAAGTGTTGTCGTAGAAACTCAAAAAAGGCTCATTTGATTGGAAATTGAAAGGCCCAGTGCCCTTTTTAATAGTCGAAAGTGATTGGAAGGCAACTAACACCCCTTCCACGCCCACCATTTCCCAAACATATCCAATCAAAATTTTTAGATAGCCATTTTATTCAACGTAGTTGAAAGTTTTGGAAATTAGGTTTTTAAGGATGACAGCCCATCCCCCCCACAACCCTAAGGGCAAAGGTTGTAAGTTTTGCCCTGGGAGCATATAAGGTTTTTATAGAAAGCGATGTTGTAAAAACCTCAAAAAGGACTTATTCAATCGAAAACGGAAAGGGCTAGTGCCCTTTTAATATTCAATACTGATTGAAGGGTAAATAACCCTCCTTTCACGCCCACCATTTCCCAGACACATTCAATCAAAATTTAAAGATATCCATTTTGTTTAAAGTAGTTAGAAGGTCTGGGTATTAGGTCTTTTAGGATGATAACCACATCAGAGCCCTCAGGGCAAGGGTTGTAAGTTATGCCCTGGGGGCATATAAGGTTTATATAGAAAGTTGTAGTAGAAATTTCAAAAGGGGCATATTTGATTGGAAATTGAAATCGCCCTTTTTAATAGTCGAAAGTCAGTTGAGGGTAATTAACCCCCCTTTCACGCCCACCATTTCCCCAAACATATTCAATCAATGTTTAGAGATAGCCATTTTGTTCAACGTAGTTGAAAGTTCTGGAAATTATGTATTTAAGGATGGAAAACCCCCAGAGTCCCAAAGGTTGTAAGTTATGCCCTGGGGCTATATAAGGTTTTCAATGATAGAGTTGTCGTAAAACTTTAAAAGAAGTTCATTCAATTAGAAATTGAGAGGGCTAGTGCCCTTTTTAATAGTTGATAGTGATTGGAGGGTAACTAACCCCCCTATCAAGCCCACCATTCCCCCAAACACATCCAATCAAAATTTTAAGATAGCCATTTTGTTCAACGTAGTAGAAAATTCTGGAAATTAGGTCTTTGGGGATAACAACCCCCCAGCCCTCAGGGCGAGGGTTGTAAGTTATCCCCTGGCGGCATATACGGTTTTTATTGAAAGCGTTGTCATAGATAATTCAAAGGGGCTCATTTGATTGGAAATTGAAAGGGCTGGTGCCGTTTTCAACAGTTGAAAGTGATTGGAGAAAGACTAACGCCCCTCTCGCGCCCATCATTTTCCCAAACACATCCAATCAACATGTTGACGATAGCCATTTTATTTTATGTAGTTGAAAATTATGGAAATTAGGTCTTAGAGGATGACAACCACCCTCACACCTCACAGCCCTTAGGGTAAGGGTAATAATTAATGCCCTGGGGGCATATAAGGTGTTTTCAGGAAGTGTTGTCGTAGAAACTCAAAAAAGGACTCATTCGATTGGAAATTGAAAGGGCTAGTGCCCTTTTTAATAGTCGGAAGTGATTGGAAGGCTTGCCATTTTTATAGTAAAGATCGATTTGGGTATAATGTACTATTTTTGTTGTTGTTGTTGTTTAGACCAGGGCACTTTGTATCGAAGGAGTTGTCGTAGGAACTTCGAAATGGGCTTATTCGATTAAAAATAAAAAGGGTTTATGCGCTTTTTAATAGTCGAAAGTGATTGGAGGAAAACTAAAACCCCTTCCATGCCCACCCTCCCATTTGACTTAATGTTTAAAAACTAAAAGTTGGCATAAGATTAAATCAAAATGCATTGTATTAATGCTAATTCCCAATAAGGCATCTCAGCAGTATCCTAAGAACGACTGAGGGTATTATGTTCAAACTTTCGGGGCTGCTTCCGCTCTTAAAATTTAACCAAATCAAAATAGCGTAAATTTATTCAAGGTATCAAAGAGAGTGAACAGATTTTTTTGTGAATGGTGTCAAGTTTTGCATTTCAGGTCAACTAGAGGAGGTATGAGTAGTAAGTCGTATAAAGGTTAAAAACTTACATTCAAACTTACACCTGAGGCAGGGATATGTGTGTAAGTTTTCAACGAATTGGGGTTACCAGGGTCATTTGCAAAGAGGTATCATTTCTATAGAAGGTATAGTAATTTGAAATATCATATGGAATTCTCTTGAAGGTATATAATTTGCGTACGTCCCCGTACCAAACAGGTTTTTCTGGTAGTCCCATTTTAGTGGTCATTACACTCTTTGCCAAGAGGAATGAGTATAACTTGATTGGTGATTAGGATTTGAATAAAAGGAATAGTTTTCTTTACAATTCATATTAGTAAGAGAATTGCATTCAAAGAGAATAGATTATTTGCAAGGATATTAGTGAAAAAAAAAATGAGTGGTGCATTTACACTATTGGAGATTAATTATGGAACCGAAAGCAGCAGCAGCAGCAATATACGAGTACATAATGTAGCTGTGGAATTAACCGCTGGCTGTAGACTATGTCTTGAATGGGACATTATGTACGCGAGATATGTGATATCATTAAACAAATTTAAGCAGGAAGAGCAGCTGTGTTTTGCTGGAAAAGTGAATATTCTCCATATAAATAAACTTCGGTCAGCATTAGATGTCCTATCGAAATATATTGATGAGAACAAAATGCATCAGTGAATATTATTATTGTAATTATGTTGAATAAAAATGTCTCTAAATCAACTATATTTTTCTTTATTTATATAGTAGACAAGCATATATTTTCTAGAGCACAAAAAGAAATTCTGTTTAGTATGAATTTGATCGTGATATATTTAGGACTAAAAAAAAAAAAAAATGGATATATTCGAGAAAGATCGAATCATGAGGAATCTATTTCTTATGGAAAGACATTTAATTCTAGATGATGATTTTCTAGAGTTGTCTATTCAAAGGAAGATATTTTCTCGAGGAATGCTTGTCGATATAATGAAAACTGATTCTCCATCATTAGACTATTGTATGAAGCTTCTACATCATGGTCCAAATGCATTTACACAATTTATTGATATATTGATCACGACCCGACAAAATTATATTGTGGATATACTTTTAAACATTAGTTTAGAAATTTAGGACTTTTTTTTTTCATAAGAAAGATGGTGCTCAAGGATGATTTACTCCTCTCTCTCTCTCAGAAATTTTTTTTTTGTTGATATCTCAGTTTAATTGTGACAGCGAGAGCGTTAAAACATGAAAAAATTTTCCATACATATTCTTTATGTATGTACACACAGGACAGCTGGTCATCATGTGAGAATTGCACAATGACTGTGGAGTATCATGAAAAGTGTAGATTATGCAACCCGTGTAAATTGCACAGAGGATATGCTGTACAAATTAAAGGTTGTAATTCCTGTCTTGAAGAGGTGTGTGACTCTCATCCTAGAGGCCACCTATGCTCCAATTGTCATTATGAAAAATGCAAGCAGTGGGAGAGTACATATCCCGGTATGATTGGAAAGAATCCTAACCGTGATTTTAGTTTATTGCTACGAGATTGGTATCGTCATGGTTTTAGATTGTTCTGGGAGGAGGAACCAGGTCAACAATTCAACTGTTGGAACAACAAAAGAATATGGTTTCTACGTTATCTTTGTGAAGACAATAGGTGTTATGATTATAAGCCCACTGATTTTTATTTGGCTGTGACGGAATGTGATTCGACACTTGAGGACACTGTTTGTGAAATTGCTTCAAATAGGCAAATTGAAACATGTGAATTCTTTAGAATGAATGAGAATAGTATCATTGACTATACAAAGAGATATGACAAGAGTGAAGTCACACTCTACTGTAGAAAATGTGACTCTGACATTGCAGTACATCAGGATCAGTACACTGTGAATTCAGATAATCTACCTGCACTAGTTGTTGTTGACAAATACCTAGTAGTGGATGAAATCTAAAGAGTAGAAGTCGTTTTTATAGTGTATATAATTTTTTTATCAATAAAAAATATAAAATACATCTTTATAACATTTTATTATCATGGCACAAAAATAAATATTAAATAAACTTGTAAATATATTATCCACTAGAAAGTCGTTCAATTGATGTAAGTCAACGTAGATGTCGAGAAACTGCGTGTAGTTGTACCCACGACATCTGAACATGAAAAAGAGTAGTGCATGAAAGCCACATGTCTTAGTCGCTAAATCCTGTACTCTTCGTTGATTTTTAATAATGGTTTTCCCACTGCTTTCAATAAAGTTGCTGATGCATGGTGCGTAGAATTTATACGATAGGCCAAGAGGATCAAAAAATTCAATATTCTTTGCTGTTTGAAAGATGCTAAGCCAATGACCGGTTTTCAAAGTCGACGGACTACTATTAACAATGATTAGGATCTTGTTAACCCTTGGAATTTTTTCAATGAAGTCCGAAGTTAGACAATAGGACTTATACCTGGACATGTATGAATCCATACTAAAGACGTTGATTATTTGGTTTATGTTCATGGTGCTAGGTCTAGTAGAACACTGCCGTCGGGCGGGATTTCCCAATAGGTTTCAAATTGACTCAGTGATATTAGCGTGATGCTCTCAGTCAGAGAATTGGCAAATGCACACTCTAAACGTACGTTCCCTGTTCGTACTATGCTCATATCCTGTGTGCCCGACAAATCCAAAACAATAACCCCATGATTTTTTGAAAACATTGAATCGGTTATTCCATTTTCAAATAGTTGAGATTCATGATCTAGGGATTGCATTGTCAACTCGTACAGCGTTCTATAGGAGTTTTTGTCCAATGATAGAGTGTACAGTGGAATAACATTCACTTTGCACACGAGGCTAGATAGACCGAAAAAATTAAAATCGTGGGGGGATTCAGTCCTGGATCCAACGGCACTCCCACTCTTCACAAAGGCCAAAGCCAATTTTGATGGGATTTCTCCATTGATAAATGATGAATTACTATAGCTGCGAGAGCCAGGGGCAATGTGACGTTGATTGGTGATTGTATGGGGGACCAGAAGTTTGATGTTGTTACCATAGGTTCTTAGATTTACAATTGCCAATGTAACAGAGGTCAGTATTTGTTTTTTTCGGACATGAAGAATCGCCAAAGTGATAATGGCATTTGCCTCAGCCGCTGTGGGAAGAGTTTTTCTCAAAATTATATTTAAAGGTGTCAGCTGCAGCTTTATGTCGATCTTGACAGTGGGGGGTAGCCATTGGGATATATTGAATATCTCGTGATTTAATTTTCCAACCAGATGATACTCCTGGGTCACTGCAGTAGTCAACTCACCGTCAGTATCAACACCTGTTCGATATTCATAGCCCAATGATTGTCCTCTCATCTCCTTGTACGCCTTTGGCATCATCATCATAAATTGTATGTAGCTTGCATAGTTGGATAAATTATTGCTAGTGCTCCCCAATGTTCCATTAATAAATACATTAATTTGTTTGAATAGGTTGTGTAGAAGACAGTTTTCGTAGGAGAGACCATCGCCAAAATTTGGAGTTGTATTATATGACTTTTTCTTCACCACAACATTTAAATCAATAAATGTTGACGACAAATCAATGAAATAGTCTTCATTGGAAAATATTTGAAAGCGTATATTTTCCGAAAGGGGTTGTTGGGGGTGCAATTGTCCATAGTAGCCATACTTGACACTGACATCAACATTTTTAGCATTGAATAGATTCAATGAGGAACTGATTGATGGATATGATTCCTTGTGGGGGAGATAAGTCATCTTAAGAGAAGAAATCCTTCTTTGATCTAACAATCTTTTTCTTTTTCTTCTTCTGCTGCTTATTGGCCGTCGTTCTTTTATTTCTCAAAGTCCATGTTGATGTCCTTTGCTTCCTGCCTGGCGGGATACTGATGAGTGAATGACGCGAATGCATCCTTTTCAATCACTCCCCATTTTGTCTATATTTTAATTGTTAACCAACCGCTCTTGCTGAAGATCTAATATTTTCCTTAACATTCTCCTTGAAATTCTTGCCCGACCCCCAGTCCTGTAGTGTTGCGGCAGAAAAATCTGATATAGTAGGCACAAGATATTGTCTGGCAAGTGGTAGTGCAGAACGAAATAGCCTAGCAAACCAGCTACCAAGACCATAGCCAGACAACGTAGTACAACACATGTAGTAGTCCAATCCATTGCCTATTTGACGTGGACTCAGAGCACCTACATAGCAATCAATATCGGGACAGACAAATGGAATTCTTCTATTGTTCATTTTTTAGGTTATTGTACCGTCGTTGTCGTTGACAATGGGTCGAAAATGACATGTAAACACAGCTAAGCCGTTTGAAATTTCTATTGGATAACCAAAATCAGTTCTTATTGTTAAATGACAGAGTTCCAAATAGGAAGTGTTTAAGGGAATATACTGAATATGCTTTATATTGTAGTGGTGAACATGTTCTTGATTGGTTTTTCGTTCAAGAACTCGTAGGAGGGGAACATTTGAATTGCCAACCCGAGATGTTTCCACAAACGATGCGTAGAGAAATATACAAGTGTCTGTGGAGAAGCTGGATGCATAGTCTGCATAGATAACATGGTCACTACCACTGAAATTTTCTGTCTTAATAATACTGTTTTTAAAACCAAGAACCTCACGTAAATTCTCATTGATGGCAATTCTTTCATTCTCACATGGATTGGAAATATAAATTCTCCTTTGTTCCGTCGAGTAATTGAAAGTGAAACCACCTTTTTTTTGACTTGCAATTTTTTTGTTGATAACTCAACACAGTGCATGCATGTTATTGTATTCCCTGTAGGGAATGTTAGCAATAGGGTACTGATTAGAGTCAAAAGTTGCCATTGCACCTTCATCACAGAATTCAAACGGTCGTATTTTTATTTCGTATTTACGACCCTTTCTCAGGATGTCATAGGTATTTTTGAGAATACAGTCGACAAGGGCCACTTCATATTCACCGTCAAGTTTGATGGCGGGTAAGAGTTTTGTCCAAAAATTATTTGTCATATTCAAGTCATTGTAGAGAGGATCGAAAATGTTGGACATGAAAGTTACATAGAAATCATTGGGCATTGTCAATATCTTCAACACCGATCCAAGAATCAAAATCAGAGTTGTATCCTAGCCATCGGACAAGTAACTGTTTCTTACCCCCGCGAGTACGTCTCTTTAATATCTTTTCAATTTGATAGATTTCACTGGCATTTTTAACTTTTTGTAGTTCATAGTCATAAAACCCACCGAGAATCTCTTCATCTTTGGTATCACTCAAACGATAAGTTATGGGTTTAGTGTCTAATATTTCTGACACCTTAAAAAGTTCTGTGGACCATAAGTAATTCCCCTTTTCAAAAAAATTAGTTGTTCTATTAAGTCGAACGGTTTCACCAAAATTTAATTTATTTTTCTTCTTCTTAACAGCCGACGATTCATTGGAATACTGTTTAAGAAAGGTGTCAATTGTATCATGATCAGAATGATGAACTTTCGTTTGTGTAGAGTTGGACAATGATCGATGAGGTCGCTGATTATAAATCAACATGATTTTATCAAGATCATGAATAAAAGCCGATGTATTTTTCAATTTACAATATCTTTAAATTAATATTCGAATAATTCTTATGAATCGTCTTGTCTTTTCATCATCTATAGGAATATGACCATTATAGAGCATTGTTTTAAATTTCAATAATAGTTTTGTAACATGTGAATTAAGAAATTTACTACCGCGATCTGGTTGAATTTTTTTACATGAATCCTGTTCGAGAATACTTTCAATGGCCTGAGCAACTTCAACACCTCTCTTTGATCGCAATGGAATTGCATATGCATAGCAACTATAAACACTGATTGCAAGTAGAATATACTTGTACGGTGTATAGTGACGTCGTTGAAGCTCATCTAGAGTCAGGTGATCTGCTTGCATTATATGCAGTGGGTAAATGGCTTTAGTTTTTCGATACTGATTAGCACGAAGTCTATGATTTCTATGCAGAGTGTAACTTGATTCATTTTTTAAATGGTCTTGTACGTTTGTAGTGCGAACACCTGTGACCTTGGAAAGAGTTGGGGGGTACTTAAACTCCCCACCTCACCAATATTTTCATAAACACCTTTCAGAACTTCAACCATTTTGAACGTAAACACGTTGTGTAACGACCGCTACCCTTTTGTATACTGGCTGTTGGAGGGGGTGATGGTGGTGATGATGATGACTTGATACGTCTTCCCTTTTGTCTAGCTATCAGCGGTGTGCTAGTATTTTCCAAAATTGATTTAAAATCTTCTTCTTCAAGTTCATTTTTTAATGATGTCAATGTTGTTGATGATGATGACGATGATGTGTGTTCATTTATTTTTTTTAGAATTTGTCTATTGCCAATAAGACTTTTGGGGAAGTTTAATGTATTTAGAAAGTTGTATAGATGAGTGTCAAATGATAAGTCCTTTACAATTTGTTACCATATCATAGATTAAATCAAGTAGATTATAGCTCTTGCCCTGAATTATAATCCCTGCCCCGTTGCTCTCAACTTTAATATGATCACTTTCCAAGAGATAGGATAGGAGTCGTGTAATTTTTTCACGCGAATAGTGGGGCCTTAGATTTACAAATTTAAATACAAACGAATACAATTCTGCCTTCTCCAATTGTGTTCCAGCAGCAGCAGCAGAATCATGTGGAGGTGATTCTTTTTTGGGGTCAGCAGCAGCAGCAGCAGCAGTGGGATTCGACTGATAGGACTTGTGTTTGTCCACTCGACGAAGTGCATCTTGAAGTAAAAGCAGTTTTTTATCATTCTCAATATTTTCATTGTCAAGGAATTTACTCAGATTATTCTCGAAGTGTTCGAAGGCTGAGAGAGCGAGTTCTATTGGTGCCAATTTATAGGGTTCTGCCATTCTCTTTTAGAAAAAACTGTTTACAATTCCTGCAATTATTTGCAGTAAAAGTTTGAAAAAGGTACCGCCTGCCTGAAGAAGTCGTTTCCTTTTGAAATTCTTTACTTTCTTTTTAGAGGCCAATGTACGTACAATGGAACGATGTTGCTTTGCCTGCTGCTTAACTACTTCTGGCACTTGAACATTACCCTCGATCAAATTTAAACAAAGTTCGGATATTAGATTAATGAAATCATTGTCAATACCGTTTTTGACCATTGTTGTCCTGAGTAAAGATTTGGAAGGGTTTAGAACTGAAAACTGCTACCTATTTTCCTGTCTTCTGTGTAGGGTCATGATATCACCTCATAGCTCTTTTTGGTACTCATAGGGTGATGTACAGTAATGTCACTTTAGAACATATCCCTAACTGGACGCAGATTCTCGGGTATATTTCGATTAAGATAAAATATGATGTATCCTTAGAGTTCATTAGCTACCTGATTGTATGCTGAGAGCAGAAATTTCGGGGCTCCCGGATAGATTTATTTATTGAGAGTTATTAGCGAGCTAGAATCACTAACAACTCTGTAGATTATATATTATGTACAGTTCAATGCAAGTGTTCGTATACATTTGCTCTGATGAAAGAGATTGTGTAGAACCAGAGTAACGGAAATCTTCTCATGATGACAGCGAATAGCGACCAGTTGTAGCATTTCCTGGGACCATTGTTCAACAGATTCAGACCGATCGTCAATGATCAACCAAGAGTTTGGTTCAATAATGCTGAAAATATCAAGTCCCTGTATGAATTATATCTGCACCAACTCTGTCGTGGCAGCAATTGCTTTTATTTTATCATATGACTCCTGCCAAATACTATATCAATAGTATATTTTTTTATGCTTTTCCACAAACATTTTATCACAATTTTTAATTATTTTAGTTAAGAGTGTTGTTTTGCCCGACATTGACGGTCCACACAGAAACGATCTGAATGGTGTTTTAAATTGATACATGTTCCCTTCAACAGTTCACCTGGACAACTAACTGTAGACTATGGCTGTCTAATGACTAAATAATTTCCCTATTACTACTACTACTACTACTCCGTTCAAGAATAATAATAACGAGAAGAAGAAGAATAAAGAATAATATTTTCTTTTATTATATACATAAAAAAAAGTGACAATACTTTAAAAAAAAAAAACTACATTGAAAAAGGCACATTAAACATGAATAAAAAAATACACTTTTTTTTTAATTTATTTATAATAAAAAAAAATACAACATTTACATAACCACTAGAAAAAAAAAACACTTAAATAAATACACTTTTTTTTGTTTATTCATCTAGACAAAAATACAACATTTATTGGACTAATGTGCACACACACTTGGGAAATAATATCATACACTTTCATTTACAACGTTTTAATTTTGGAGGTCCCCCCTCCCCCCCGGAGGGCGGGCGCTGCGGCGGCCGGGGCGGGTAAGCGCCGGGCGCCGGGGGCCCGGTGCGGCGGGCCCGGGCCGGGGCCGGTCATAAATAAAGGCACTTTAACTTCCGTGCAAACACACACACACATTGAAAAATGATTGTGATAGAAAAAAAAAGAATTAAAAAAAAACCTAATTACCCACAAAAAAACCCTCCCATCCAATTTATACTTTTTTTTTTTAGTGAATTTAAGTTAATTTTTTTAGAACGAGTTGTTTTATGTACTATGTACATTAAACAAGGGCTGAAATTAAATAATTAAAGTTTTGTAGTACCTTCAAACCATCCTCAAGTACATAGACTTTGTCCGATATGGCCGACATGGCGTTTTTCTCAACTCTAAATGTGTAGTTTTTAAATTTTATGTAGCGAATCGCCGTGAATTTAACTCTTGGCACTAAAATACGTTCCACACAGTTTCTATACACCCTCATATCGAAATTATGTTTTAAAAAGTGTGTAGGTACCCCCTTGCAAACTTGTTTGATATCCTTGCCGTGCGTTTCCACACAGTATACCTTCGGTACAGGAAAAACACCACTGGATCTCAGATCGCTACCCGTTTCAGATTTTAACATTAAAAATTGATTTGGGGCCTGGCGTTTCAATAGCTCTGGGTAGAGGGATTCATCCCAGTTAGTGTAGTCCATTCGTGAGCTAATGTACTCTCCATTTTCCAAATAATTCAATAGATGTTCAGTTTTTAATTTTCACAGGAGTGAATCAGTGTCCACGTAATACACTTGAACTTGTTCCTCCATCGGCTACTGTACCCTACATACATAATAATAGAATGAAAGCTTGAGTTTCTTGGATATTTCAGTTATTGCACTCCCGCCTGCAATATTTTTATTTAATACAATATTTCTTTTCTTGCGATGTAGGAGCACCATATTAGAGTCTATGATTGTGAATGATGTGAAGTTTGGATCCGCAATGATTGAAGCATAATCTTTAGGGTTGGTTACAATGTCACATCGACTTCTGTTTCGCATGCTTTCGCACATTTTACTGAAGGCTGAGTTAAACATGAGTTTATAGACTTGTTTTTCAACTTTTTTTTTCTTATGTGAACTCTTACTGACAAAGGTGTCAATAAAAGTTTTCATGTAAGGCTTTTGGTCGAATTGGAGGGCTCTATGAATCTTTTTGCCTTTTAAACCATTAGACACCATCCACTTCAATAGCACATTATGAACAACAATATTATGTTTCGGGTTAAGATCGGCAATGAGTTTTTGTTTGGAAGGTACCCAGTGCATACTCCCATCCTCTACGAAAGATAACTTGTAGGGGCTCAGAGAGTCCCTACCCCCCGGTCTATTTATGCACGGAAAAACAAAGTCTTTTACCGAGTCATGGATTTCCATGGGTATTTCACCGTCAATTTCAAAAAACCATCCCTGTGCCCCATTCTCCTCAACACTAGCAATGTTGGGGACATTCGAAGCACACGGATTGTCAAGCCATTTATAATTGTCACACGGCAAACAGTAGTGAGACATTGCCGATGGGTAAAGAGACTTCATATCCAAAAAAATAGCGTCCGACTTTTCATCGGTGTGCTGTCCACTCGGATCAGTTTTCATGATACGATCCCCGTGAAAAACATACCCACCCCGCATTGATCTCTCTACAAACAGATGGTGAACCACCTCAGTAATCAAACATATCTTTTCTCCTATGGTTCTAATAATCTTATACATCACCAACTGGGAGGTGGAAAAATAATGACCTAACATCTACCTAGATTCCCCATTTATTTTATTCGTATTTTTGTACATACAATCCTTTAGAGTAAGTAAATCACTGGCCAATTAATTCGCAAAGGCCTCCCATCTATTTTTACGCTTGCCCATTGCTCACACCCACTTAACAAATTTGTAGTCGCTAGTGGCGCACTCACTTTCAGTAAGAGACTTGTACAAAGCTTCAATGGGAGGTAATGACACCTCATCTAGCCTCGAGCCAGAGTTGTAATAATCATATGGATATATACCCTTACACGTTAATAAATCAGACATTTCATCATCGGGGACGCGCTGTTTGAGGAGGGGGAAGCTATCAAAAGTGTCACTTGTCTGCACCTGAATCAATTGACTTAAAGATTTGGGGAAAAAGCTGAAAGAGTCTAAAAAACGGATTTTATTCAGGCACGTGTTACCCTTGTCAACTGTTTTCCACATGAACTCTAGCAGCAGTAGCTTCTCCGATGATTTGGGTATGATATTATATGAAAAAGAACCATCTATCCATGCGTCATCTACAACTCCACCCTTGGCAATGCGGGCAAATGCCGGTAGAACAAACTTTAAGTCGTAATTGTAATTGTGTATAAAAACAGGTATGAAATATTGCTGTCTAACGTTTAAATTGCAGGACTGGTGTGCTACCCCCCTAAAGTTACTCTCACCCGTTGTAATTTCCTACCACAAATGATCATGATCAATCACCTTCCTCCTCCCCCATTCCCAACACCATCATCAAATTCTCCCTTGCAAACCCAACACATTTTACGATTTTTAATGGCCACGATGTCATCTGGTGATAGGAGCATAGGATAGTTTGTATAACGAAGGCGCGAAATTGCACTGTTCGCTGTTTTGATTAGACTGACCAATGCCGAGCGCATGCAGTCTTCACCGTCACTCAACATCTCACCTACCTCCAACACTTGCATGGTATTATTGGAATCTCGTTGCGCGTGAGCGTAAGCGACCCCTATGGCTTCATGTATTTTAACACGATTTGAATTTGACGGATCGTACACATTCGTCAGTTTAGTTTCACAGTCTAAAACGAACCTGTTACTGTGTGTGAGCATGTTTTGGGAATGTTTCAAACTTATGATTGCCCGATGCACGCTGACCATCTCCAATGACTTTTATCCATGACGTTCACAGTGTTTCATGAGATGTTATATATTTTGATCAGAGTGAAATGATTAGAAGCATTCCTAGTAGAAAAAATACACATCCTCTCGCTTATGACCCTCCCCAGGAACCCGACTAATCTCAGTAATTAGATTGAAATGACCAAGTGAATCGGAGTCTGTAGGTAGGGTGTATAGAAGCCATACCCAGTGTTCTGCTGATTCATTTGAAGGAGCCCGCACTGGAAATAATACACCCTTCTTATCGGAACGCTGACCCTCTTCAAATTCTGTTTCATACTGTAACACCGTGACACCAATCTTTAAATGTGCATTAGCCCGCTCAAAAGTATCTATTCCTTTTAGTGTCACGGGAAATTGACCATTTAAACAATTAAAATTTACTTTCGGGACCTTTGAACCCTCCCTACCATTAACTGCCATTTTGTCTAACTTTTTCTTAGTGGCATAATCGCACAGTGGTCTGTATGCGACAATTAAAAATGTATACTTGAAACACTGTAGCTTCGTATCGAAACAGATTCTTTGTATCCCCCGACACCGCTCTAAATCTGAATGATATTTTAAAACTATAACCCTTGCCCCAGCCCCACCACCTCTTGAAATAAAATACTTTTTGAATTTACAGATGTTAAAATTTAAACTTTCTATAAATAAAACCACATATCCACTACCCCCCCTCGTGATAATTTTATGCATAAATTCTACTAATCGTAGACCCCTTTTTTAACAACTCCCCATAATTTGATAAATGCGGGTGCATTGCCAACATCTCTGTGTGCAAGTATTTCGAATACATCTCACCCGCACTTTCATTTAAAAAAAATATTTTTAGTGCTCTTGATGCTTTTAAACTGACCCCCACTCCCCACACCCCCCTGTGTTGTTCAAGAATGGCTCGAATCTTATCAGTATATGAATGTGTAATGACCAGGGGATCTGTTATTATATCACCAGACACTAGAGAGTTGAAAGGGTCACCAAATTTGGCGTTATAGACTAATGTGTCATGCAAGGCAGAGTTGGAGAGACAAAAATCCGGAAAAGGGGATACTGTTGGTGTTGTATTACTACTGCTTCTTCTATCTAAAGCAGTAAGTGGACTGGTGGCGGGTGACAGAGAATTGTCAATAACACCACTCCCAGTCTCTTCAATCGTATTGGGGGGATGTTGCATGAGGTCCCCTAGTACATATTCCAAGGTGTTTGGTGACAATTACTCGAGCCAGCCTGTATTTTCCTCTGATGGAATTTCGTTATGAGGACCCGGTTCAGATTTACTTGTAACATCACCTAAATATTCACGCATGAAACTATCTGTTCACCCCGGATCCTCAAGCATGTCAATATCACAGCTTCAGTCCTCCAGGCGAGCTATTTCCCCAAAAACGTCGTTAAAGAACCCTCTTTCCCACTCCATATTCTCTAGGACCAGTGTAGCTTTATCCCTGAACTCTGCTGGTGGTGACAGAATTGGTCCTGTAAATATAGTTGCTTCATCACTCAATGGTGCCACTGGTGGTGCTATATTTTTAATCTGTAGAAAAAAAAAGTTTTATTTTTTATGTAAATTTTTTATAGTTAATAAACTTTGTCAATTTCTCATAGTCATTGTCCCACTATCACCACCGCCACCACCACCTGAACAATTAAAAGAAGAAGAAAAAAAGTTATATTCCCGTATGTCTTTCATAATGTCAACTGAACATGTTAAAAAATATATATTTTTTTTTTAGTCGGGAAAATGTAGTCTTATTCTTAGAAAAAATTAATGGTTTTATTCCAAAAATTTTTTTTTTAAATAAAAATGCAAAATATGAGTCCAATTCGATTGTTTGAGCCTCTTCATTATAACTGTCAAGGAAATTTGACCATTGTTCAACTGAGGCTGTATGCTGTATGAATAATTGCTCCTTGGCTTCAGTTTATGGACACGACCTCAATATGTCCATGCTTAGTGGTGTTGTTACTTTCTCAATAATCCGTATTTTCCTGTTTTTTTTGCCAACGGATTTGTTTGATCTGGGCTAAATAAATACTTGCAAGCGAGAAAAACTTTTTTTCTCCATCCATATCAACAATTAAATTGCAATTAAAATGTTGGATGGTCCTTTTTAGAGCCCCCCCCCCCTCCCCCAAAACCCAATCCCCTCCCGGGGAGAACCCTTGGGAACCGGGAGCTTCCTTCGAGGTAGGAGGATCGATACCCTTTCCGAGTTGGAGGTAACGGTCTTCACAACACTGTTAAAATAGAACAGTCTCAAATTCTTTTCTTGAACCTTTCAAAAACGAAAATAATTGCCTGAGTTGGTAAGAAGAAGAAAAAAAAAGTTACATTGCCTTATGTCTTTCATAATGTCAACTGAACATGTTAAAAAATATATATATTTTTAGAGCCTCCCCCCTCCCCCAAACCCCACTCCCCTCCCGGGGAGAACCCTTGGGAACCAGGAGCGTCCTTTGAGGTAGGAGGATCGATACCCAGTCCGAGTTGGGGTTATCGGACTTCACAACACTCTTCAAATAGAAGAGTCTCAAAATCCTTTCTTGAACCTTTCAAAAACGAAAATAATAACTTGAGTTGGTAAGAAGAAGAAAAAAAAAGTTACATTGCCTTATGTCGTTCATAATGTCAACTGAACATGTTAAAAAATATATATATTTTTAGAGAAGTTTTTTTATTTTTTATGTAAAATAATCTTTTTTTTTTTTATAGTTAATAAACTTTGTCAATTAAAATGTTGGATGGTCCCTTTTCGAGCCCCCTCCCCCAACCCCTCCCGGGGAGGATCCCTTGGGAACCGGGAGCTTCCTTCGAGGTAGGAGGATCGATACCCTTTCGAGTTGGGAGTATCGGACTTCACAACACTGTTCAAATAGAACAGCCTCAAATTCTGTTCTCAAATGCATCTTTTTTTCAGCGAAAATAATTGCCTGAGTTGGTTCAAAAATAGTGTTTTTCTTTGCATGTGAAAGCCATAATCGGAGATTATTCAAAGGACTCTTCTTATCGCAAATACAAATCCTGTTTTAAGAAGATCACTTAGAATTCAAAGCGGATTAAAAGCGATGGGGAGATCTGATAAGAGTCCGGATGTGTGTGAAAGTTTAGTATGTGTGTGACGATAGTTTGAGAAACAGTGAATAGATAGTTTTTAAAAGGAATTATTGCATTAGAATGCATCTTGGTTAGAAGTTACGAGGTAAGGTTTTTTTTTGTTATAGAAATGCATGAAAAGCATTCCTTTATATATACCAGCTAATTTGGTTAATGAAAGAAAATGAAATAGTTTTTAGAAACAAATTTTACGTTTTACTCATCAAAAGCTATGCGCCTGAGAAAATTTACCTTATTTTTGAAAATAGGGATAGAAAAAAAAAATTATGTATATACTTACAAATTCTGACTTGCCTTCTATATCTGAACTCCTCTGTAAAACTTGAAGGGGGTTAAGGCCACAATGTTCAGTAGGCTGAGCTGAGACATATGAAGTAATCCATTCCCTTTTCAAGTTCCTTCCAGCTGGCATGGAGCTAACGCTGGGGTCAGAGGACCTTGTCATTAAAAGATTCGCAAGCATTGGCTGGTCCAGGTCTTGTGTACTTCTAGCAGCGAATTTGATAACTGATGCTCTTGCAGCTTGCATTAATATTCCTTTGCTAAATCTTGCTCTGTTTTCAGAAGAGGGGTTATTGCACGTATGTTCTTCCTGTTAAAAAAAAGACAAAAATTTAGCATGTATCAAAAATGCATTTTGAGTTTGGAAAATAATTTAGTTTATGTAAGGCATCTAAAGTAGTGTAAAACATTTTTTTTTTTCAATTAAATAAATATTTATATTTTCCTTTATTAACAAAATAAAATACTCATTGTTACAAATTTAGATTTTTTAGAATAAGAACAGATTTGTTTTTCTTATTCAAGATTATCCGGTCACTGACACTTCCTTCAGCGAGCCTCCTCTTTGTATATTCAAGCGTAAAATTGTTACTAATCATGTGGTTATGAACATTTTGCGAAACTCAAAGTCAATTTAGTCAGAATTTATTAAATTCTTTGGCATAACAGCCCTTTTTCTCTTTAAACTATCATATTTCAATCAAATGTAGACATAAATAGAAATTTAAGAAGTGGAAAAGTTAATTAACATGACTCAGTCAATCCCCTTATGCAGCCTAGATTCTAAATTGTTTTTGATTATTCTTCTTCTAAGGACTAAAAGCATCATTAGCCTACTAAGATATAAAATATCATTGAAATACATTTTCCAGCAGTACATGATAACGAGCTATAAATAAGGAAAAAACAGAAACTCAAAAAAGCAAGCTTTTGTAACAATTAATACACTTAACTTAATGACAAGACAATTTCTTTTTCATATAACACTGAGAATATTTTTTTACTCACCAGAAAATGCTTAGAATTATCCATTTTTCTATGTAAATGTTTCTTACAAAAAATGCTTGTAGTGTTATGTCGAATATGAACTATTCAAAACTGGTGGAGAATCGAATATGAAACCTGAATATATACAAAAAATAATTGGCAACTAAAAAAGAGACACCGGTTTTGCTTTATCACTAAAAAAAAAAGGCATTGAACTTTGAAATTGCGTAAATCCTCTTGGCGAAGGTGTAATTACCAGAAGACTGAACTTTTGAAATTGCGTCATTCCCTGGCAAAAAGTGTAATGACCATTAGAAGTAAAATTAACAGAAAAAAACTGTATGGTACGGGGGCGTACGCAAAGTATATACCTTCAAGCAAATTCCATATGAAATTTCAAAATTACTATACCTTCTATAGAAATGTTACCTCTTTGCAAATGACCCTGGTAACCCCAATTCGTTGAAAACTTACACACATCTCTATGCCTCAGGCGTAAGTTTGAATGTAAGTTTTTAACCTTTATACGACTTACTACTGGTATGAAACAAAATTAAACACTACTATTCGTGTCCAGATTTTTACGAGGGTGTATGTTGTTAAAAATTGTCGAAAATTTTTCTCCAGCATACAAATAGCAGGCCAAACTATAAATTCTTTAAAAAAACGAAAAGATTTAAAGCATTATTTTCTTTTTCTCTGGAAAGACTATGTCCATATAAAACGAACAGAAATTAATTTAAAAAAACTTTTTCCACAAAATAAGTTTTTCAAAGAAAAGTAATGAACTCCATTAAACAAAAAATGAGCAAAAATAAAATCAAATAATCTACCAAGCTTGAAACTACCACAAATCAGCATCGATAAATAAATGAAACCCAAAATGAACAAAAATCACAATAAATAACCGAGTCAAACTCAAAACGAACAAAAATTAACATAAGTTGGGCTTAAAGCCCCTATGCCTTCCCAAGACCAGAGCTTAATTTGCAATTTACTCGAAAAAATGCAAATGAATGTGCATTGTCAGTTTTATACATATACAGATATTTAGCAATCAAAATGTTAATATTATTTGATTGATTTTAGTTGTAAAAGTAAAAACATTTATGTTATGACATTATGTTATGACATTATGTTATGATTTTAATTAAAACAGACATTAAAATTGATATCATCATGTTAGATTTTGATTATGTGAGATAATAACAGAAAATATTTTGTTAATATCAGTTAAGATTTTGGTAATACCATCTATGATTTTGCTACTAATTGGCAAGACGTAGGTAATACTAGAGAGGATACTCATTATATCTGGCAAGACTTTAATAATACAAAAGAAGATTTTGTAATACCTAGCAAGATTTGGTTATATAATGTAAGACATTGATACTGCAATGTAAGATGTTTGATAATATCAGACAAGCTTTGATAATATTTGACAAGATTTTGATAATCTTGATTATAACAGAAACGATTTTGATAGCGCTATTTTAAATTTTTATATGGTGGAAATGATTTTGATAGCACCATTTTAGATTTTGGTACACGTTTTGATTGTAGCTGAAAATATTTTAATAGTTACATTTAAGATTTTGATATTACCAGGTAAGATTTTGTCAATAACTCGCTACATTTTGATGCTATCACATAGGGTCTCGATAGTACCATAGAGAACTCTCATAATAACAGTCGGGATTTTGATATTGTAGTGTAAGATGTTTGATAATATCAGACAGGATTTTGATTGTACCACACAACATTTTGGTAATATTTGTCAATATTTTGATAATCTTGATAATAGCAAATACGATTTCATAGTTCTACATTAAATAAGGGTAATAGCAGATATGATTTTGACGACACAATTTTACGTTTTGACAATATCAGACATGTTTGAATGTGCCAGAAAATATTTTGCTAATGGCAGTTAATATTTTATAAGATCATTCAAGATTTTGTTAATAACTTGCATGATTTTGATAATACCAGCTAAAGTTTTAATAATCCAATAGAGGATTCTCGTTATATCAGGAGAGACTTTGATAATGTAATGCAAGATATTTGATAATATTAGAAAATATTTTGATAATACCACACAAGAATTGGAAACTTATTTTATTAAAGACATTTTATCATTTAAGAAACTAAAGTTCTAGTTTTCAGAAATAAGAAAACACACGGTTACAATACATCTGATTTATTAATAATATTTAATCATTTAACAAACTTTGGTTTTAATTTTTATAAAATGAACGCACATGGTTAATACACATTTCATTTTATTAAAAAAAAATGGCATTTAAGGAAACTTAGATTTTATATTTCAGAAACAAGAATACGTACTATTAAAATACATTTGGTTTTATTAATAATATTTGATCATTTGAGAAACTTTGCGGTTTATTTTTCATCAAAAAGAGCACACACGGTTAAAATTATTTTATTATTTTATTAAGATTATATACCTTATTTTATTAAGAAAATTTGAGTTTTACTTTTCAGAAAGAAGAACACACATGCTTAAAATTCGACAGATTTTATTAATAATATTTAATCATTCAAGAAATTGGGATTCCAGTCTTATAAGAAAACGCATACGGTAAAAATACATCTTATTTTATTTAAAAATATTCGAGCATTTAAGAAACTTGGGGTTTAATTTTCAGAAATAAAAACACGTATGATTAAAATACATATTTTTTTATTAGAAATATTTGAGCATTTAAGAAACATGGATTCTAGAATTCAGAAATAAGAAAACACACGGTTAAAATACATCTGATTTTATTGAAAGTATTTCATCATTTAAGGAGCTAAGGCTTTAGTTTTTCATAAGAATTGAATGCACACGATTAAAAACATATTATTCTATTAAAAATATTTGAGCCTTTAAGATAGTTGTGTTTTAGTTTTCATAAATAAGAATACACATGGATAAAATACATTTGATTTGCATTGATAATATTTGATCCTTTAAGAAACTTGGGGTTTAGTTTTCATGAAAAGAAACGTACACGATTAAAATACATTTGTTTTATTAAAAATATTTGAGCATTTAAGAAACTAGGAGTTTTTTTTTCTGAAATAAAAAACACACAGTTAAATATATCTGATTCTATTAATAGTATTTGACCACTTAAGAATAACAGCATGCAGAATATAATCATACAAAATAAAAAGGAATGCTTTGAATTCATTCTTTAAAATAATGCATTATGTTTTCTCTTGAAATGGTACTTATTCCATTTTGGGGTCATATATATGTTTTTGAAAAAATGTCCCAAATTTTGTAAGAATTGTTAAGCTCTAAAAATAAAATAAGTAAAAAAAAAAATATCACTACAAAAATAATTTTTCTAATAAGACAAATCACGACTAACATATTTATATCATCCTTGTTACGTATTTTGAAAATATTACAAGTGTATTTATTTTGTTGTAAGTTCATTTCATGTCATTTTAAGACATGTGAAAAAGTTTAACAAACTATCAAGTCCAAAAAAAAAATTAAAAAATTTCAAAGCTCGGCAAAAAGTTGGAGGAGGGGCATTGGGGGCCCTTTTAGGTGGGTCATGGATGACCATAAGTGCCCTCTAAAAAAAAGTGTTGATGTAAGGGGATATCCCCATGAATATTCTGATACAAACGGTTACCCTTTGCCTATGTTAGTGTGTGCTGTCAAATAAAGTTCAAAACTATATCATAAATTCTATTAGTCCATTTGAAATCAAATAAAACGGTTTATTCAAGTGGCCATTTCTCTTCTTACGCTGATTCTACCATTCCATTTGATTTCAAATAAACCAGTTTACTTAAATTGTCATTCCTCTGATTAAGGTGATCTGCTAGACCATTTGAATTCAAACAAACCAGTTTACGTAACTGGTCATTCTTCTTATTCATTGAAGGTTGAATATTTGTTAATCATGTCCTGACAGGTATATGTAAATGAGGTGCTGTCCGTGATATGCAAACGAGGTTTAGGGTATATGCAAATGTACCATCTTTAATATGCTAATGAGGTGTACCGATTGTAATGCGCTAATGAGCTGTACCGTCTTTAATATGTTAATGAAGTGTACTGTCTGGAATATGCTAATGAGCGATCGTATTCATAGAAGATCTTTATAGCCTCGGGCGTTTCTTCTGGGATATAGGCGAATTTTGTTCCTATTGGCTGTATTAACCCACCGCTACTCTTCAGTATTCTTCAGTATTCCACTGTTCTTCAGTACCCTATTTTTAACCTCAGAGCCACCATATTGAAGAAACTCATTTACGAGACTCAGCATTCGTTATTACTCAAACGAAAATATTCAGTATTTTAGTTTGTCCAGCTTTATTTGGTTGGGACCGGTTGTCCACCTGGGTGGACGCAAATTTTAAAAAAGTGTTCTAGATACTTACTATCCAACACCTGCTAATATATCTGATACTATCTGAAACTAAACAAGACACTAATCTGTTTCTTATATTAAAATGTAAGGCTAAGTGTTTTCCGTTTTCATGAATTTAAGAGTGCTCTAGCTCCTATTTTTGTGTTTTTATTGAAATTCTTACCATCCCAACTCTGCATTCTTATCACTCTTTAATTTTCAGCCACTTTTGACTCCTTATATCTTCACGCCCTTGAAATGTAAACTCTTGAAAAAAAAAGTTGCATATCAATGAAGCAGAGTCGACAGGTATCACCAAATAGTTTGGTAATTAGAAGGGCTAGCTACGAAATGAGCTCTGCAGTTTTATTTTCTGTTAATTAAAAGCGCTCTGTTAAACAGCTTGTCAAATCAGTAAAATAGTACTTTCAATTGCTCAGTTTAGTTATGCAATTTTAACGGGTTGGTATTGTAGCCCTACTCCTTGAACACGAAAACACTATAAATTGGTTAATCGTTTTAGTTTGATCATTTAGAAGAAATTTTGGTCTTTTTGCACAAAATGGTATGTTTCTTGTTTTATGAACGCATATTGCAAGTGGAGAATTCTCGCCTATTTTTGGTCTAGCTTCCCTTACAAAGGACGATTTAATAATTGCCAAGGCTGTTGACATACCATCAAGTAACTACTGACACCAAAATAATGAAATAAAAATATTAGACATAGAAATAGTGAATATATTAAATAATAAAATTCTAATAGTAATAGTAAAAATTGTAATAGTAAAAATAGTAATAAAAATAGTAAAATTAAACTCAGAGTTTAGTAACACTCTTATGCATCCCTTGTTCCTTGTGGATAGTTTGAGGTTTCCTAAAGACCTGCCCTTAAAGACGAGCGTTGGTAAGTATGCTAGAAAAAACCCTACTATACGTTGTAAACTCTAGAAAATTGCACAAATTAGGTTTAGATTTCTATTAAACTTATTTGGTGGAAGCTCAAATTAAAATATTACTTTTGAACTTTTTGGCCCCCTCCCTTTCTCTTTCAATCACCAAAACTAGAATTTGACACTAAAATATAGAATTTGGGCTTTAGGAGGAGCTTTAAGTTAAAAACCGGTACTTGTTAGTTATCCCGACCACACTCAAGTTCTTGATCTGAGTAAAACCGGCTTTTCTGTCTGCATTTGGAGATAATTAGCTTAATCTTAGTGAGATAAACTACTGTACTGGTATATTTCAATTGAACATTTAATATATAGAGGTGGTTTAGTTTTGTATTTAATATAATGCGTTTTGGGCGACCTGCTTTCCATAATTCTCTCCTGTAGTTTCCATAATTTTGCTTCTAAAGTATTATATTTTATCATACTCGTATTTCGGTACATTTCATTAGGATTAACCTATCTTCAATTCTTGAGTGCAGTCGGGATAACTGAAAAGTACCTAAAGACCTTAGATCTATTCTCTTCGTACTTATCTACATAACAGTATATGAATGTGGATTCATAGGATGGATAGGTGAAATTCCCGCATTATGGTTTATGTCAAGTGTAAATATGGTATAAACAAATGAAATATTCTGTTTCTTATATTTTGTTTCAAGCTTGAATAACAGCTGTCTCATGCAGAAAATCTGCCTCGCCATATCACAAAATCGTGACATTAAATCATTCTGAATTGCATCATTATTGTACAACAAATTCTTATGGTGACACGTTTAAAAAATTACCTGAAAGGTACCGTAAAAATATAAGAAGATTCAATATAGCAAAGGTAAAATTTTTAGCTGTGTCAGATCGAACAAAACTAATATTCTAAAACGCCTGAAATAAAAAGTATATTTTCAAGAAATTAAAATAAATTGAACGGCCTTTTTTGAAAATTTTCTAGAATTTTTTAAATGGGAGAAGCTCATAAGGCAGCAAAAGCCTCACATAGATCCAAGCCCAGACACAAAGATGGTTGTGTGGTAAAAAGACATCAGTAGGTCTCGTAGAAAGGGAGACAAAGATATAAATAGGAAATTAACAGCTTTTGCAGCCATATTCTCCATAATAGGGTAAATCTCTACTATTAACAGAAAGTACAATTTTTTCAAGTGAAAGTAGAGAATGAAAATGGAACTCAAAATTAATAGAAATTATCCTATATATTTAGAGGGCTACCACCCGTTTATGTTCTTAACTCTTTTTCTAATGTTTGACTTTCTACCATCAGTACTCCACATAGCAAAGTGGAGAAAGCATTAA
Organism: Artemia sp. Qi Xiang Cuo; assembly: GCF_049724085.1. NCBI lineage: Eukaryota > Metazoa > Arthropoda > Branchiopoda > Anostraca > Artemiidae > Artemia > Artemia sp. Qi Xiang Cuo. Next base: position 1,876,913 of record NW_028300808.1, read on the forward strand.
ACTATGAACTAAGGAGGTGTGAAGTCATCCTTTACCTATAGTAACGAGTTAATTTGAGGCCGATCTTTTCATGACCATCCCAATTTTTTTCACATTTTATTTGAATGTAAATTCATATGCGTCTTCATCAAATTTAGTAAAAATTTAGCTGTAAATACGAACACGATGGAATTAGGGTAATTTTGGCATTTTAATTTTTGGTCGTCTCCTTTCTCCCCGCCCCGCCCTGGTCCTCCAGAAACAGGTAAAAATTTGTATGCTAAATATTAGAAAAAAAAATGTTAATGCTCTATTAAAAGAGTATTGCGGTAAAAAGCTTTTTTTATGTTTTTGTTCATTCGTGTTTGCTTTTGAAACGCAATCGGTAAATAAAATATATTCAATGACAAACCAGCTATAATTTTTATGCTCCAAAATTCTTCTGGTACCAAGGACATCAGCATAAGAACAGTTTGGCCCTCTGAACCCATCTTAGGTTTATTCATTCCTGAACAAACCTTAGTTCTGCCCTAAAAATGACATATGGATGAATGATAAATAGACTTATCTATCAACAAATGAAATAACATCATTTTTATACAATTCTAAAAAGGGCTTATCCCAGATTTACCTCTCAAGCACTCGGACTATCTGTCCTTGCTTTTTCTACAATTATCCATGTCTTGATGCCTGCAAAATACTTGATTTTAATTCAAGTATTACTTGCAATTGCAATATGAAAACTGCAATTTTCAGAAAATTTTACGTTGTTTATTTTAAGTTATCAAGTTTTTAGGTCAGTATCATCGAACCTTGTCACGTAAGTACAACTATTTACTTAAATTAGAAAATACTTTTGGGCTGTAAAAAATCCAGGCTAAAAATCTACCGATCCCAAAGATAAGTAAACCTTCAAATGAAAGCTACACCTTCTTAATCTGTCTTGCGCCATTTGCTTATAGCTTTTTTTCTGCTGATTTTTCACCCATGTTTCTTTTTTTAATTTGATACCAACTACTACTAAAACCTGAATAATTGCATATGTAGGCATTTTTTTTCAAAACTAAAATCCTTATTCTTCTTTTTTTAATATTTATGGTTGTATTCAAAAAATCAGATTTCATTTTCACTGTCCTTGGCTCTTCTAGTTCAACATTACTGTAAAGAGTAGGGCTTCGACGGGGCATTCATCAAAGACATCTGTCCAACATGTTTTGAGTGGATTTTTTTTTAATTTAAGCGCTTTGACCAACATTAGCAAGCCTTCAGCTCTTCTCACTTTGATTTGGCGTAACAAACTAAAATCTGACCAGAATGATGTAAGAACAGATAAATTAGGTCTTAACAGTAAAAAAGATGGGCATTATTGTACCAGCCTCGTTGACCCTGCGCCAGCGTTGCCAACACTTTGAAATAAACTGCATCAGTTTTACGACCAAATTGTACCGCAAGAGATAAATTCGTACCATCTGAACAGCAGTTTAAAAATTTGCCTTTACAAGGGGACAACTTTCGATAAACTAAAGCTTGAACAGATATTCGAGTAAAAAAAAGCGAGTAAAGCTAAAATATACCAGAAAATTTGATTGTACCAAGAAATTTTCAAATATGTCGCAATGTACCAGGACCTCTAAATGGTACCAATAGCGGTACAATTGTGCCACGTTGGCAACGCTGCCCTGAGCCCCACTTAGAGCATCTATATATTCTGTTCCACTCGGTATAAAAAACAGGTATTAAGGTGTTTCATTTTTTGACGCTTGAATATTGCATAACCAGATATTTCGCTGCAAACTAGTTGCTGAGTTCAAAAGCCTTCAAGCCCAATTTTTTAGATCTGGCCTGTTTCGGATTAAAGAATCAGTTATAATTTTTGGTTGTATAACGGAATATCAGAACAAGTGTGTTAGATTCTAAAAACGATAAGGTAATAGCTGCTTATAGTTCTTATTTTCACATTAGGATAAGGGATAATGAGCATGGTTGAAAATAGTTAGACTAAAAATTAATGGTCTCTATCCATAAAAAAAAACTTTGAGGGTGATTCATATTCAACCATCTCACATTTTCCTGGAAAATGATCTTAGATTTTGTTTGGATTTTTAATTATATTGGAAAACCCTTCACAAACCAGCCCTTGGACGAAGTCCAAGTTAAACGAACATGGATGAAGGGGTTTGTCTCAAAAACCGGAGTCATCCTATAGTAACGAGTTAATTTAAGGGCGATCCTTTCCTGACCATCCCAAGTTTTTTCACATTTTATTTATATGTAAATTCATATGCGTCTTCATCAAATTTATTAGAAATTTAGCTGTAAATATGAACATGATAGGATTAGGGCATTTCAGTCAAACTCAGTCCAAATTAACAGCAGTACTATAACATATAAACAAAATTTCAAATTTGGCATTTTAATTTTTGGTCGTCTCCTTACCCCGACCCCTCCCTGGTCCTCCAGAAACAAAAAAAAAATTCAAAGAACGAGAATAATGCATATCTTGTGACCGGCCCTTAAAATTGGTCAAAAATTTATTCTGGCCAAATTCGGCCTGAATTCTGGCCTCAGTAATTTTCTAAGATATTAGAATTATTATATATCAAGTAATTATTAGTAATCCATTTTTTTTTTCAAAGCGACAAAATGGGCGTAATTTATGTAAAATTAAGTAATTATAGGAACAAATTTTTTTTAAGTTCAGAAACTTAGGGCACAGGTGCGAGGCAAACCGCTGCAGCTTAAGTGCTTTATTGTTAAATATACCAATCAATGGAGGTACTTAAGAAAATAATTTCTTAAACCACACTGCTTTTCCATTTACGAAGAATTAAGCGAGAAAAACGGGTTTTAATTTAAAAAAAAAGCAGTGAAAAAATAAATAATACAAAACAACACTTTAAAAAATAATATTCCAAATGTTTCGGCCCCACGTCCAGGAGCCTTTCTCAACGGGAAAAAATCAAAAAGAACAAAAAAAATGTTTTGACCCATGACCCATGGTTTCAATATAGACATTTTCTTTGGTTTTGCTCTTGTGTTATAATGTCAGTGGTAAAAGTTTGTTTATAATGTGAGTTGTTCTTATTTATTTATATTTTTTCTTTGTCTTCTTCGTGTGTTTAGTTGTTGTGTATTTTTATGTGTGTTATTTTCTAAAAAAAATGTTGTTTTCGTTTTCATCCGTTGAGAAAAGCTCCCGGACGTGGAGCCGAAATATTCAGAATATTTTTAAGTTAGAGTCTTGTTTTGTTTTTATTCATTTTTGTTTCACTGCTTTGTTGAAATTATAATCCGTTTTTTCTTGCTTAATTTTTAGGAACTTGAGAAATTTCAGTTAGGGCAAACCCTCCTTAAACTTAGAAATTAAACCTCTATGCATGAATATGTTTCTGGAAAGGGGGGGGGGGATAAATGGCCATAATCAAGTGAACCATAGGACAATATCAAATTATCTTGAATTCCCTTTCCTCTTTGTGTCCATACCCAATGATAACATAAATATCTATTATTCTCTAATCTGCTTGTCTAAAATTTGAAGGAGTAAACTTGAGTAGAAAGGCCTCATGAGCTCGTGACAGCACACCAAATATGGGCATAGAGTCCCTAGGGAGAACACGTGGTTAATGGGGTCAATCACCTCTTTTTCCAAGGAGAATTGTCTCCGGGACGAAGTTTATTAATATCTTTGGAGTTCGACCAGGAGAATTGTTTCCGGAATTATTGATTCACGAAAGGGGAATTAATTTATTGTTTCCAAGGAGAATTGTATACGGGACAAAGTTTATTAATATCTTTGGAGTTCTACCAGGATAATTGTTTCCGGAATTATTGTTTCACGAAAGGGGACTTAATTTATTGTTTCCAAGGAGAATTGTCTCCGGGACGAAGTTTATTAATATCTTTGGAGTTCGACCAGGAGACTTGTTTCCAGACTTATTTATTCAAGAAAAGGGACCTAATATATTGTTTCCAAGGAGAATTGTCTCCGGGACGAAGTTTATTAATATCTTTGGAGTTCGACCAGGAGAATTGTTTCCGGAATTATTGATTCACGAAAGGGGAATTAATTTATTATTTCCAAGGAGAATTGTCTCCGGGACGAATTTTATTAATATCTTTGGAGTTCGACCAGGAGAATTGTTTCCGGGTGAATGTTTTGATCTTAGAGATGAAGAGATTAACGCGTGAAAGGGTTTCTTAGTAATTTGAATTGTGACAGCGCAGGGATGCCAAAAACAAAAGGAACACGCATAAATTACGTTTAGGGATTATTTGAGCGAAACCGTTTTAGACATTTTAGGGAATTATTTCGACGAAACAGTTAGAGACATTTTAAAAGATGATTTTAGAAGATATTTTAGAAGAGGATTTGAGGGTGAAACTTTGTGGTCGTTATAATACACAAGTTCCTATTGAACAGTGTCGTGAGGTCCCGTACCCCAACCCCAAAAGGCTCCGAACCCCCAACCCCCACCCCCACGGAAGCCCCCGGCCCCAAGGGTTCCCTCGGTTCCCAAAAATTCCTCCGGGCCTCCCGACCGGCCCCTGGCGCCCCCAAGGACCCTGAGCCCCCATTTTAATACTTTTTAAGGCTTAATTATATCTTGTCAGAACAAGTGATTTTCTTAATGTCCATTCTAAACCCATTTTACAAGTTGGAATGGGTGAGACCGTTTTAGACATTTTAGGGAATTATTTCGGCGAAACGGTTAGAGACATTTTAAAAGATGATTTTAGAAGATGTTTTAGAAGAGGATTTGAGGGTGAAACTCTGTGGTCGTTATAATACACAAGTTTCATTTGAACAGTGTCGTGAGGTCTCCTACCCCAACCCCAAAGGCCCCTGGTCCCCCTAATGCCCCTCGAGCCCCCAAAGACCACCGGGACCCCTCCCCCCCCCCATTTTTTAAAAATAATTTTTGATTTTTTTTAACATGGTATTTTATTAACTTTTTTACGTATCTTAAAATGACATGAAATATGCTTACGGCTCTACCAATCGTACTCTGTGCTTGTTCATAGACACGACGCGGCTTTTCCCACTGGTACTCTATGGCAGGTTATCGACACTACCTAGTTTAATGCGTGCATTAAATCAGTATTTTTTACGCAGTGGTAGGATAAACACACAATTCATATCTGTACAAAAGTGAAGATGAATTATTCGACGAAAGTATGTGCAAATGAAAAAATCATCGTCGTGTTGAATGCTGAAAAGGAGAAATACCTGAACTATGAAACGAGTGCAAGTGGTAACACTATTGGAAATGTTTGCATGCGTTGTCATGACAGCGAGAAGTTAGATTTCTTTGGAGTACCCAAGAATTTCAATTGTGTAAACGGTGGATATGCGAGAGTAACATTATCAGAGAAATTAGTGCTCAAAGAGAATGCAAACTTAAAAATAATTGTCGATGATCGGGGACAACTCCTTGCTACTGTTGCTGGTAACACATTACCTGTTGATACATCCTATCATCATCTTTCCGGTATTAGCATTTTAAAGAGAACAAGAAAAAGACAAGCATACTCCTGCAATAATGTCATTAATCATATCTTGGCAATATGCCTAAACTGTTATCTATGTAAAACTAATGTGAACATAGACAGTGAAATCACAGCCAGAATAAAAATCACAATAGCCGACAATATCATCAATGAATATAACGATGAATTAACGGAAAGTGAAGCGCAAGTGTACTAATAATGTATAATAATGTATTTAACGTATTTTATATTAATATTCTACATGTAGTTATTTCATTAAAAATACCTTATGCATTATTTTGTTAGGTGTTCATTATTTTTAGGGTATGCTAGAACTTCAAACGTTCAGAATATCTATTAAAAAGGTCAGAGATGTAAGAAAAAGAATCTTTAGAGATAAAGATACTACTAGCAGGCTCAAGTTTTAATAGAAGATATAAAAGTTCAAGATCTCTTCTGAATTTTACAAGTGAACACAATTCCATTCTAACTTCACCAGAGAAAATAAAAAGCTTCCACTTCAGTATTAAGTTCACCAAGACATAAAATTTTAAAGTTCATTTCTAAATTTTTCCATAGAAGATAGGAAAAGTTATACTATGATTGTGATTAATTTCCATGAAGATAAAAAGTTTCATTTTAATTCTAAATTTTCTTAAATTCAATTCCGACCTTTCTGAAGGAATCAAATTTAAAGCTTAGTTCCAAATATTTTCCCTGAAGAAGAAAAATTCAACATCGATTCTGAATTTTCTCAATGAAAATGAAATAAGTTATTGATCATTTCTATTTTCCCAAAATAATATAAAAATTTTCCACTTCAGTTCAGATTTTTCTCAAACAGATGAAAAAATTTAAAGTTCTGTTCCAAATATTTTCCCGGAAGAAGAAAAGTCCTAAGAAATAAAAAATTTAAAGTTCACTTCTAAATTTTTCCGTAGAAGATAGGAAAAGTTATACTATGATTGTGAAATATTTTCCATGAAGATAAAAAGTTTCACTTTAATTCTAAATTTTCTTAAATCTTAAAATGACATGAAATATGCTTACGGCTCTACCAATCGTACTCTGTGCTTGTTCACAGACACGACGCAGCTTTCCCACTGGTACTCTATGGCAGGTTATCGACACTACCTAGCTTATTCCATGCATTAAATCAGTATTTTTTACACAGTGGAAGGATAAACACACAATTCATATCTGTAAAAAGTGAAGATGAATTATTCGACGAAAGTATGTGCACATGATAAAATCATCGTCGTGTTGAATGCTGACAAGGAGAAATACCTGAACTATGAAACGAGTGCAAGTGGTAACACTATTGGAAATGTATGCATGCGTTGTCATGACAGCGAGAAGTTAGATTCCTTTGGAGTACCCAAGAATTTCCATCATGCAAACGGTGGATATGTGAGAGTAACATTACCAGAGAAATTAGTACTCAAAGAGAATGCCAACGTAAAAATAATAGTTGATGAAGAGGGACAACTTCTAGCTAATGGTTCTGGTAGCTTGTTAGCCGTTGATAGATCTTATCGCTATCTTTCCGGTGTTAGCATTCGAATGAAAGCAAAGGGAAAAAGAAGACATGCATACAGCTGCACCAACATCATAAATCATATCTTGTCAATGTGTTAAAACTGCTATCTATGTAAAAATAATGTGACAATAGACAGTGAAATCGCAGGCAGAATAAAAAGGACATTAGCAGACAATATCATCAACGAATATAAAGATGAATTGACGGAAAGTGATGCGCAAGTGTACTAATAATGTATAATAATGTATTTAACATATTTTTATATTAATATTCTACATGTCGTTATTTCATTAAAAATATCTTATGCATTATTCTGTTAAGTGTTCATTATTTTTAGGGTATGCTAGAACGTCAAACGTTCAGAATATCTATTAAAAAGGTCAGAGATGTAAGAAAAAGAATTTTAGAGATAATGATACTACTAGCAGGCTCAATTTTTCATAGAAGATAGAAAAGTTCAAGTTCTCTTCTGAATTTTACCAAAGAAGACAATTCAATTCTAATTTCTCAAGAGAAAATAAAAAGCTTCCACTTCAGTTTTAAGTTCACCAAGACATAAAAAATTTAAAATTCACTTCTAAATTTTTCCGTAGAAGATAGGAAAAGTTATACTATGATTGTGATTATTTTCTAAGAAGATAAAAAGTTTCACTTTAATTCTAAATTTTCTTAAATTCAATTCCAACCTTTCACAAAGAGTCAAATTTAAAGTTCTGTTTCAAATATTTCTCCGGAAGAAAAAAAGTTCAACTTCGATTCTGAATTTTCTCAATGAAAACGAAATAAGTTATTGATCAATTCTATTTTCCCAAAATAATATAAATTTTCCACTTCAATTCAGATTTTTCTCAAAGCGATGAAAAATTTAAAATACTGTTCCAAATTTTTCATAGAAGATAGAAAAGTTCAAGTTCTCTTCTGAATTTTACCAACGAACATAATTCAATTCTAATTTCTCAAGATAACATTAAAGGCTTCCACGTCAGTTTTAAGTTCACCAAGACATAAAAATTTTAAGTTTACTTCTAAATTTTTCAATAGAAGATAGGAAAAGCTATGCTATGATTGTATTTCTTTCAGTGACGGTAAAAAGTTGCATTTTAATTAAAATGTTTATTAAATTCAATTTTGACTTTTCTCAAAGAGATGAAAAAATTCTATGTTACTTTTAAAAAATTTTAACGGAAGAAGAAAAAGTTCAACTTCGATTCTGAATTTTCTTAATGAAAATGAAATAAGTTATTGATCAATTGTATTTCCCAAAACTAATAAAAAAATTTTCCACTTCAGTTCATATTTTTCTCAAAGAGAGGAAAAAATTTAAAATACTATTCCAAATTTTTCTTATAAGATAGGAAAGTTTAAGTTCTCATCTGAGTTTTATTAAATAAAATAATTCAATTCTAATTTCACCAGAGAAAATTAAAAGTTTCCACTTCAGTTTTAAGTTCACCAAGACATAAAAATTTAAAGTTCACTTCTAAATTTTTCTGTAGAAGATAGGAAAAGTTATACTATGATTGTGATTATTTTCTATGAAGATAAAAAGTTTCACTTTAATTTTAAATTTTCTTAAATTCAATTCCAAAATTTCACAAAGAGTCAAATTTAAAGTTCTGTTCCAAATATTTTCCCGGAAGAAGAAAAGTTCAACTTCGATTCTGAATTTTCTCAATGAAAATGAAATAAGTTATTGATCAATTCTATTTCCCCAAAATAATATAAAAAGTTTCCACTTCAGTTCAGATTTTTCTCAAAGAGATGAAAAAATTTTTAATACCTTTCCAAATTTTTCATAGAAGATAGAAAAGTTCAAGTTCTCTTCTGAATTTTACCAACAAACATAATTCAATGCTAATTTCTCCAGAGAATATAAAAAGCTTCCACTTCACTTTTAAGTTCACCAAGACATAAAAATTTAAAGTTCACTTCTAAATTTTTCCATAGAAGATAGGAAAAGTTATTATGATTGTGATTATTTTCCATGAAGATAAAAAGTAAGTTCTGTTCCAAATATTTTCCCGGAAGAAGAAAAGTTCAACTTTGATTCTGAATTTTCTCAATGAAAATGAAATAAGTTATTGATCAATTCTATTTCATCAAAATAATATAAAAAGTTTCCACTTCAGTTCCGACTTTTCTCAAAGAGAGGAAAAAGTTTAAAGTACTGTTCCAAATTTTTCTTACAGTATAGAAAAGTTCAAGTTCTCTTCTTAATTTTAGCAAAGAACATAATTCAATTCTAATTTTTCCAGAGAAAATAAAAAGCTTCCACTTCAGTTTTAAGTTCACCAAGACATAAAAAATTTAAAGTTCAGTTCTAAATTTTTCCATAGAAGTTAAGAAAAGTTATACTATGATTGTGATTATTTTCTATGAAGATAAAAGTTACACTTTAATTCTAAATTTTCTTTAATTCAATTCCGACCTTTCCCAAAGAGATGAAAAAATTTAAAGTTCTGTTCCAAATATTTTCACGGAAGAAGAAAAGTCCAACTTCGATTCTGAATTTTCTCAATGAAAATGAAATAAGTTATTAATCAATTCTATTTTCCCAAAATAATATATAATTTTCCACTTCAATTCAGATTTTTCTCAAAGAGATTAAAAATTTAAAATACTGTTCCAAATTTTTCATAGAAGATAGAAAAGTTCAAGTTCTCTTCTGAATTTTACCAGCGAACATAATTCAATTCTAATTTCTCAAGAGAAAATATAAAGCTCCCACTTCAGCTTTAAGTTGACCAAGACATGAAAAATTTAAAGTTCACTTCTAAGTTTTTCCGTAGAAGATAGGAAAAGTTATACTATGATTGTGATTATTTTCCACGAAGATAAAAAGTTTCACTTTAATTCTAAATTTTCTTAAATTCAGTTCAGATTTTTCTCAAAGAGATGAAAAAATTTAAAATATTGTTCCAAATTTTTCATAGAAGATAGAAAAGTTCAAGATCTCTTCTGAATTTTACCAAAGAACACAATTCAATTCTAATTTCTCCAGAGAAAATAAAAAGCTTCCACAGATTATTTTCCATGAAGATAAGAAGTTTCACTTTAATTCTAAATTTTCTTAAATTCAGTTGCGACTTTTCTCAAAGAGATGAAAAAATTTTTAGTTCTGTTCCAAATATTTTCCCTGCAGAAGAAAAGTTCAACTTCGATTCTGAATTTTAGCAAAGAACATAATTCAATTCTAATTTCTCCAGAGAAAATAAAAAGCTTCCACTTCAGTTCAGATTTTTCTCAAAGAGATGAAAAAATTTAAAATACTGTTCCAAATTTTTCTTAGAAGATAGAAAAGTTCAAGTTCTCTTCTGAGTTTTAGCAAAGAACATAATTCAATTCTAATTTCTCCAGAGAAAATAAAAAGCTTCCACAGATTATTTTCCACGAAGAAATAAGTTTCACTTTAATTCTAAATTTTCTTAAATTCAGTTCCGACTTTTCTCAAAGAGATGAAAAATTTTAAGTTTTGTTCTAAATATTATCCCGGAAGAAGAAAAGTTCAACTTCGATTCTGAATTTTCTCAATGAAAATGAAATAAGTTATTGATCAATTCTATTTCCCCAAAATAATATAAAAAGTTTCCACTTCATTTCAGATTTTTCTCAAAGAGATGAAAAAATGTTAAATACTGTTCCAAATTTTACTTAGAAGATAGAAAAGTTCATGTTCTCTTCTGAATTTTTGCAAAGAACATAATTCAATTCTAATTTCTCCAGAGAAAATAAAAAGCTTCCACTCCAGTTTTAAGCTCACCAAGACATAGAAAATTTAAAGTTCAGTTCTAAATTTTTCCATAGAAGATAGAAAAAGTTATACTATGATTGTGATTATTTTCGATGAAGATAAAAAGTTTCACTTTAATTCTAAATTTTCTTAAATTCAGTTCCGACTTTTGTCAATGAGATGAAAAAATTTTAAGTTCTGTTCCAAATATTTTCCCGGAAGAAGAAAAGTCCCAAGACATAAAAAATTTAAAGTTCACTTCTAAATTTTTTTGTAGAAGATAGGAAAAGTTATACTATGATTGTGATTATTTTTCATGAAGATAAAAAGTTTCACTTTAATTCTAAATTTTCTTAAATTCAGTTCCGACTTTTCTCAAAGAGATGAAAAAGTTTAAAGTTGTGTTCCAAATTTTTCATAGAAGATAGGAAAAGTTATACTTTGATTGTGAATATTCTTCACAAAGATATGGAGCTACACTTTAGTTCTGAGTTTTCTCGATGAAGTGTAAAATGTACAAGTTCTCTTCTGAATTTTCATAGAGAAGAGAAAAAAAGTTAGCTCAATTCTTAAATTTACCAATCAATATAAAAAATCTTCCATTTCAGTTCCTATTTTCTCAAAGACAGAAAAAATTTAAAATTCATTTCTAAATTTTTCTATAGAAGATAGGAATGGATATACTATGATTGTGATTATTTTCCATGAAGATAAAAAGTTTCACTTTATTTATAATTTTTCTGAAATTCAGTTCATTCATCTAACCATCAAAAACGATAGGTTAGGTTAGGCATAAATAAATATTAATAAATAATTAGAAACATTTCTCCATGTTTAAGTTAGGTTAGGTTAGGTTAACTTATCATGAGCGCTCATGATAAGCTAACCTAACCTAACTTAAACATGATAAAAAGATAACCTAACATAACCTAACCTAACATAACTTAAACATGGAGAAATTTTTCTAATTATTTATTAATATTTATTTATACCTAACCTAACCTATTGTTTTTGATGGTTAGATGAATGAAATGAATTTCAGAAAAATTAGAAATAAAGTGAAACTTTTTATCTTCATGGAAAATAATCACAATCATAGTATATCCATTCCTATCTTCTATAAAAAAATTTAGAAATGAACTTTAAATTTTTTATGTCTTTGAGAAATTAGGAACTGAAATGGAAGCTTTTTCATTTTCATTGGTAAATTTCAGAATTGAGCTAACTTTTTTTCTCTTCTCTATGATAATTCAGAAGAGAACTTGTACATTTTACACTTCATCGAAAAAACTCAGAATTAAAGTGGAGCTCCATATCTTTGTGAAGAATATTCACAATCAAAGTATAAATTTTCCTATCTTCTGTGAAAAATTTGGAACAGAACTTTAAATTTTTTCATCTCTTTGAGAAAAGTCGGAACTGAATTTAAGAAAATTTAGAATTAAAGTGAAACTTTTTATCTTCAAGAAAAATAATTACAATCATAGTATAACTTTTGCTACCGTCTACAAAAAAAATTTGAAATTAAATTTACATTTTATATGTCTTGGGAATTTTTTTCTTCTGGTACAATATTTGGAACAGAACTTAAAATTTTTTCATCTCATTGACAAAAGTCGGAACTGAGTTTAAGAAAATTTTGAATTATAGTGAAACTTTTTATCTTCATCGAAAATAATCACAATCATAGTATAACTTTTCCTATCTTCTATGGAAAAATTTAAAACTCAACTTTAAATTTTTTATGTCTTGGTGAACATCAAACTGAAGTGAAAGCTTTTTATTTTCTCTGGGGTAATTAGAATTGAATTATGTTCTTTGGTAAAATTCAGAAGAGAACTTGAACTTTTCTATCTTCTATGAAAAATTTGGAACAGTATTTTAAATTTTTTCATCTTTTTGAGAAAAATCTTAACTGAAGTGAAAACTTTTTATATTATTTTGGGGAAATAGAATTGATCAATAACTTATTTCATTTTCATTGAGAAAATTCCGAATCGAAGTTGAACTTTTCTTCTTTCGGGAAAATATTTGGAACAAAACTTTAAATTTTTTCATCTCTTTGAGAAAAGTCGGAACTGAATTTAAGAAAATTTAGAATTAAAGTGAAGCTTTTTATCTTCATGGAAAATAATCACAATCATAGTATAACTTTTCCTATCTTCTATGGAAAAATTTAGAAGTGAACTTTAAATTTTTATGTCTTGGTGAACTTAAAAGTGAAGTGGAAGCTTTTTATTTTCTCTGGAGAAATTAGAATTGAATTATGTTCGTTGGTAAAATTCAGAAGAGAACTTGAACTTTTCCATCTTCTATGAAAAATTTAGAACAGTATTTTAAATTTTTTCATCTCTTTGAGAAAAATCTGAACTGAAGTGAAAACTTTTTATATTATTTTGGGGAAATAGAATTGATCAATAACTTATTTCATTTTCATTGAGAAAATTCAGAATCGAAGTTGAACTTTTCTTATTTCGGGAAAATATTTGGAACAGAACTTTAAATTTGACTCTTTGTGAAAGGTTGGAATTGAATTTAAGAAAATTTAGAATTAAAGTGAAACTTTTATCTTCATAGAAAATAATCACAATCATAGTATAACTTTTCCTATCTTCTACGGAAAAATTTAGAAGTGAACTTTAAATTTTTATGTCTTGGGGAACTTAAAACTGAAGTGGAAGCTTTTTATTTTCTCTGGTGAAATTAGAATTGAATTATGTTCTTTGCTAAAATTCAGAAGAGAACTTGAACTTTTCTATCCTCTAAGAAAAATTTGGAACAGTATTTTAAATTTTTTCATCTCTTTGAGAAAAATCTGAACTGAAGTGGAAACTTTTTATATTATTTTGATGAAATAGAATTGATCAATAACTTATTTCATTTTCATTGAGAAAATTCAGAATCAAAGTTGAACTTTTCTTCTTCCGGGAAAATATTTGGAACATAACTTTAAATTTTTACATCTCTTTGAGAAAAGTCGGAACTGAATTTAAGAAAATTTAGAATTAAAGTGAAACTTTTTATCTTCATAGAAAATAATCACAATCATAGTATAACTTTTCCTATCTTGTATGGAAAAATTTAGAAGTAAACTTACAATTTTTATGTCTTTGTGAACTTAAAAGTGAAGTGGAAGCTTTTAATTTTCTCTTGGGAAATTAGAATTGAATTATGTTCGTAGGTAAAATTCAGAAGAGAACTTGAACTTTTCTATCTTCTATGAAAAATTTGGAACAGTATTTAAATTTTTTCATCGCTTTGAGAAAAATCTGAATTGAAGTGGAAAATTTATATTATTTTGGGAAAATAGAATTGATCATTAACTTATTTCGTTTTCATTGAGAAAATCCAGAATCGAAGTTGAACTTTTCTTCTTCCGGGGACATATTTGGAACAGAACTTTAAATTTGACTCTTTGTGAAAGGTTGGAATTGAATTTAAGAAAATTTAGAATTAAAGTGAAACTTTTTATCTTCATAGAAAATAATCACAATCATAGTATAACTTTTCATATCTTCTACGGAAAAATTTAGAAGGGAACTTTAAATTTTTTATGTCTTGGTGAACTTAAAACTGAAGTGGAAGCTTTTTATTTTCTCTGGTGAAATTAGAATTGAATTGTGTTCTTTGGTAAATTCAGAAGAGAACTTGAACTTTTCTATCTTCTATGAAAAATTTAGCCTGCTAGTAGTATCATTATCTCTAAAATTCTTGTTCTTACATATCTGACCTTTTTAATAGATATTCTGAACGTTTGACGTTCTAGCATACTCTAAAAATAATGAAAACTTAATAAAATCACGCATAAGATATTTTTAAGGAAGTAAAGATATATAGAATATTAATATAAAAATATGTTAAATACATTATTATACATTATTAGTACACTTGCGCATCACTTTCCGTCAATTCATCTTTATATTCATTGATGATATTGTCTGCTAATGTCTTTTATATTCTGCCTGCGATTTTACTGTCTATTGTCACATTATTTTTACATAGATAGCAGTTTTGACCCATTGACAAGATATGATTTATGATGTTGGTGCAGCTGTATGCATGTCTTCTTTTTCCTTTTGCTTTCATTCGAATGCTAACTTCGGAAAGATAGCGATAAGATCTATCAACGGCTAACATGCTACCAGAACCATTAGCTAGAAGTTGTCCCTCTTCATCAACTATTATTTTTACGTTGGCATTCTCTTTGAGTACTAATTTCTCTGGTAATGTTACTCTCGCTTATCCACCGTTTGCATGATGGAAATTCTTGGGTACTCCTAAGGAATCTAACTTCTCGCTGTCATGACAACGCATGCATACATTTCCAATGTTATAGGTTCAGGTTCATCATAGTTCAGGTGTTTCTCCTTGTCAGCATTCAACACGACGATGATTTTATCATGTGCACATACTTTCGTCGAATAATTCATCTTCACTTGTTTACAGATATGAATTGTGTGTTTATCCTTCCACTGCGTAAAAAATACTGATTTAATGCATGCAATAAACTAGGTAGTGTCGATAACTTGCCATAGAGTACCAGTGGGAAAGCCGTGTCGTGTCTATGAACAAGCACAGAGTACGATTGGTAGAGCCGTAAGCATATTTCAT
Source organism: Artemia sp. Qi Xiang Cuo (assembly GCF_049724085.1). Classification (NCBI taxonomy): domain Eukaryota; kingdom Metazoa; phylum Arthropoda; class Branchiopoda; order Anostraca; family Artemiidae; genus Artemia; species Artemia sp. Qi Xiang Cuo. The sequence goes on from NW_028300808.1 coordinate 1,892,260, forward strand.
ATCATTTTAAGATTTAAGAAAATTTAGAATTAAAGTGAAACTTTTTATCTTCATTGAAAATAATCACAATCATAGTATAACTTTTCCTATCTTCTACGGAAAAATTTAGAAGTGAACTTTAAATTTTTTATGTCTTGGGACTTTTCTTCTTCCTGGAAAATATTTGGAACAGAACTTAAAATTTTTTCATCTCTTTGAGAAAAATCTGAATTGAAGTGGAAAATTTTTATATTATTTTGGGAAAATAGAAATGATCAATAACTTATTTCATTTTCATTGAGGAAATTCAGAATCGAAGTTGAACTTTTCTTCTTCCAGGGAAAATATTTGGAACAGAACTTTAAATTTGACTCTTTGAGAAAGGTCGGTATTGAATTTAAGAAAATTTAGAATTAAAGTGAAACTTTTTATCTTCATAGAAAATAATCACAATCATAGTATAACTTTCCCTATCTTCTATGGAAAAATTTAGAAGTGAACTTAAAATTTTTATGTCTTGGTGAACTTAAAACTGAAGTGGAAGCTTTTTATTTTCTCTGGTGAAATTAGAAATGAATCGTGTTCTTTGGTAAAATTCAGAAGAGATCTTGAACTTTTCTATCTTCTATGAAAAATTGATCCTGCTAGTAGTATCTTTATCTCTAAAAATTCTTTTTCTTACATCTCTGACCTTTTTAATTGATATTCTGAATGTTTGACGTTCTAGCATACCCTAAAGATAATGAACACTTAACAAAATAATGCATAAGATATTTTTAATGAAATAACGACATGTAGAATATTAATATAAAAATACGTTAAATACATTATTATACATTATTAGTACACTTGCGCTTGAATTTCCGTCAATTCATCTTTATATTCATTGATGATATTGTCTGCTAATGTGCTTATTATTCTGCCTGCGATTTCACTGTCTATTGTCACATTATTTTTACATAGATAGCAGTTTTGGCATATTGACAAGATATGATTAATGACATTATTGCAGGAGTATGCTTGTCTTCTTCTTGTTCTCTTTAATATGCTAATACCGTAAAGATGATGATAGGATGTATCAACAGGTAATGTGTTACCAGCAACAGTAGCAAGGAGTTGTCCCCGATAATCGACAATTATTTTTAAGTTTGCATTCTCATTGAGCACTAATTTCTCTGGTAATGTTACCCTCGCATATCCACCGTTTACACGATTGAAATTCTTGGGTACTCCAAAGAAATCTAACTTCTCGCTGTCATGACAACGCATGCAAACATTTCCAATAGTGTTACCACTTGCACTCGTTTCATAGTTCAGGTATTTTTCCTTGTCAGCATTCAACACGACGACGATTTTTTCATGTGCACATACTTTCGTCGAATAATTCATCTTCACTTTTTTACAGATTTGAATTGTGTGTTTATCCTTCCACTGCGTAAAAAATACTGATTTAATGCACGCATTAAACTAGGTAGTGTCGATAACCTGCCATAGAGTACCAGTGGGAAAGCCGCGTCGTGTCTATGAACAAGCACAGAGTACGATTGGTAGAGCCGTAAGCATATTTCATGTCACTTTAAGATACGTAAAAAAGTTAAAAAAATATTATGTTAAAAAAATTCAAAAATTATTTTAAAAAAATGGGGGGAGGGGTCCCGGTGGTCTTTGGGGGCTCGAGGGGCATTAGGGGGACGGGGGGCCCTTTGGGGTTGGGGTAGGAGACCTCAAGACACTGTTCAAATGGAACTTGTGTATTATAACGACCACAGAGTTTCACCCTCAAATCCTCTTCTAAAACATCTTCTAAAATCATCTTTTAAAATGTCTCTAGCTGTTTCGCCGAAATAATTCCCTAAAACGTCTAAAACGGTTTCGCCCATTTCAACTTGTAAAATGGGTTTAGAATGGACATTAAGAAAATAACTTGTTCTGAAAAGATATAATTACGCCTTAAAAAAGTATTAAAAATGGGGGCTCTGGGGCCTTTTGGCCGCCGGGGGCCCTTTGGGGGGCCCGGAGGGCCGTTGGGGAGCCCGGGGGACGTTGGGGGCCGGGGGCTTCCTTTGGGGTTGGGGTAGGGGGATCGGAGCCCGTTGGGGTAGGGGACCTCACGACACTGTTCAAATGGAACTTGTGTATTATAACGACCACAGAGTTTCACCCTCAAATCCTCTTCTAAAACATCTTCTAAAATCATCTTTTAAAATGTCTCTAACTGTTTCGCCGAAATAATTCCCTAAAATGTCTAAAACGGTTTCGCTCAAATAATCCCTAAACGTAATTTATGCGTGTTCCTTTTGTTTTTGGCATCCCTGCGCTGTCACATTTGAAATTACTAAGAAACCCTTTCACGCGTTAATCTCTTCATCTCTAAGATCAAAACATTCGCCCGGAAACAATTCGCCTGGTCGAACTCCAAAGGTATTAATAAACTTCGTCCCGGAGACAATTCTCCTTGGAAACAATAAATTAATTCCCCTTTCGTGAATCAATAATTCCGGAAACAACTCTCCTGGTCGAACTCCAAAGATATTAATAAACTTCGTCCCGGAGACAATTCTCCTTGGAAACAATAAATTAATTCCCCTGTCGTGAATCAATAATTCCGGAAACAATTCTCCTGGTCGAACTCCAAAGATATTAATAAAATTCGTCCCGAAGACAATTCTCCTTGGAAACAATAAATTAATTCCCCTTTCGTGAATCAATAATTCCGGAAACAATTCTCCTGGTCGAACTCCAAAGATATTAATAAACTTCGTCCCGGAGACAATTCTCCTTGGAAACAATAAATTAATTCCCCTTTCGTGAATCAATAATTCCGGAAACAATTCTCCTGGTCGAACTCCAAAGATATTAATAAACTTCGTCCCGGAGACAATTCTCCTTGGAAAAAGAGGTCATTGACCCCATTTACCACGTTTTCTCCCTCGGGACTCTATGCCCATATTTGGTGTGCTGTCACGAGCTCATGAGGCCTTTCTACTAACTTTTGCCAAATGGAGGAATATGGAACTGAGTTCCAACATTAGAATCACTAGTATTCTAATTAAATATCAGCAATTAGGCTCTTTTCATAGCTCTGATTCCGGCTGATGTTTATGTCTGAATTATAAAAAAAATAGAACTTCATGTTTATCCAGGATCAAATATCTCAAAATCTATACCTCCCATTGCCTTTATTTTAGTTTCCTAAGAATTTTTATTTTTTATTTATTTTTTTTTTATTTTAGTTTCTGTTAATCGAATAATAACTTCGTTTTTGTAAGTGTCCAGTAGAGGGGCAACAATTGCCACAAAGTTGATGCACCTTGACACATACTGTTAACCTCATTTGGCACAACCCCCCGGGCGGTACACCTGGAGGGTGGCGAAACAAGCTGAAGAGCAAATTAAAAAGAAGAACTTCCCAAAAAACGAACTAGTTAAACATTTGAAATTATCTAAATTACAATAATGGATGTCAAAAACAATTACACGCTTTTAGTAGGCTCTGGCCTTTCCCTCTTGTGTTGCTTTAAGGGTTCGTTTGTGTATTGAGATGATAGAGAAATGTAATGAGGGCGAGTGAGGCCTCTACGGTTGTCTGTTGCCCAACTAGGTAGGGGTACTAGATAGCCCCCCCCCCCCTGTAATTTTCCTCGTCCCCAGGGGCACCAATTCACGAAAATGAAGGGAGGCAACGATTTTAATGTTTTTAATGAAAATACAAAAAAGGTATTTTTCGAAATTCATTGAATATATTTCAGCATACTTGTCTAATGACACACTGACGCTTTTGTTTCGTTTAAGCAGTTGCAATAAAAGTCATATTTACGTCATTATACCACGTTGAAACAATTTTGGAAACAGGTAAGCTTTAAGTTACAGAAACTAACATTAATTGTTCCCAGACAAAGTTAACATAATCATACAACTCGTAGCATTTTCCACATTTTTATTAAGTTTATATTTAACTCTTAAGCAACTTAGTGTCAGTGAAAGAGCCGAATAAAAGTTTTTCTAAAAGATAAAAGCCCGCCGAAATTTGTATTGTGACTAGTCTTAATTGACGGACAACAGAATAAGGGATCCTTTATTTTTGGGCATCAACGTTAATAAGGCGAATATCTTAGGCAGCGCAATAGCGACGCGTAAGTAAAGAGCGATGTCGGCACAATGTTTGTTTTTTACACCAAGGAACATCGTACAGAAGGAGTTGTCGTAGAAACTTCGAAAGGAACTCATTCGACTAGAATTACAAGTTCTGGTCCCTTTTTAAAGAGTCAAAAGTGATTGGAGGACAACACGCCCCCACACGCCCATCACTTTCCCAAACACATCCAATAAAAAAATTTTATATAGCCATTTTGTTCAACATAGTTGAAAGGTACTTTAATAATGAAAGGTTGAAAGGTCTTCAAATCCCCACAGACCTCAGGGCATTACAATGCTTCGAATACGAAAATTGTTCCTGAAGAAGATGACCCCTTAAGAATTTCAAGAAGGACCTGAAATGCAAAAATGATTTTTCAGTTTTTTATGTCCTATATTTTTAGAGAAGGATTCGCTGAGAAATTATTACTTCTTGGGAATATCTCCCCCCTCACTCTTCGATATATGCGTAGGTAAGCATACGACAGGATGTTTATCATAGACAGTGCAATAGCGCTGCCTAAGTAAAGAACGATTTGGGCACAATGGTGGCTGGCGTTAACCCCCCTGGCGTTTACCCCCTGGAAAAATATTCCCCCCCCCGTGGAAAATACATAACGCAAATTTGTTTCTAAAGTAACGAAGAAACTAACAAAGAAACTGGTTTATTTTTGAGTTTTACACATCGTAAACTTGAGTGAGTGGCGTACAATAGCCTACACAAGTACCGGAGTTTTTCATGGAGAGAGAGCCGGATTTCCACGTATTATTTAAACACGATCAGAGATTTAATTAAAAAAACAGGTTTTTTCAACTGAAAGTAAGGAGCAACCTCAACACTTCAAACGAACAGAAATTATTACGTATATGAAAGGAGTTCCCCTTCCACTATACCTTGCTCTTTACGCAAAAGTTTTGACTTTTTGTCACATTAAGTTGAAAGAAACAAACGAAGAAACCGATTTGTTCCCGAGTTTTATGCAGCATAACCTAGAGTGAGTGGTGTATAATACACAAGTACCAAAATTCCTTCCCCCTACGGAAAAATAAGAAAACAACTCTCAAATAAAATTCTCAAATTTAGAAAGCCTTATTTTTCACGGGGGAGGGGGGTATTTTAAGGGAGGGGGCTGTTTTACGGGGGTATTTTCTGGGGGGTAAACGGCGGGAGGGGGGGGGTAAAGGCCTAGAACCCACATATTATATTATGTTTTCTTGCTGATCAAGGCACTTCGTATAGAAAGAAATTTCTTTCTATACGGCACTTCGAATCTCTAATCAATCGAATCTCTTCGAATCTCTTCGAATAGCACTTCGAATCTCTAATCTCTAATCTCTAATCTCTAATCTAATCAAGAATTTCTAATCAAGGCACTTCGAAATGTCTTAGAAATTTCGAAAGGAGCTCATCCGATTGGAAATAGAAAGTTCAAGTGCCCTTTTAAGAGTCAAAAGTGATTGGAGGGTAACCAGCCCCCCCCCCCCACTCCAAGCACATTATCTTTCCAAACAAATCATGTCAAAATTTTGGGATAACCATTTTGCTCAGCATAGCTGAAAGGTCCAGCAATTTTGTCTTTGAGGATGTCAGCCCCCACAGCCCTCGGGCAAGGACTATAAGTTATGCCAGTTGCAGATTATTAACAAATGGGGTTTTATGGAAGGTGTAGTTGCTTTTTACGCTAAAGTTCCTTTTAGAACGTTTATAAAGTCTTATTATTCTAATTGTGTTTCAGGAGTCCTTCTTAAGAGATTGAGACAAAATGTCGACCTTCAACGTAAAGAACGAGATATTGAGGAGGGTACAGCCTCCCTCATATACGTAATAATTTCTGTTCGCTTTAAGTTTTACTGTTGCTCCTTACTTTCAGTTGAAGAAACTTGCTTTTTTTATCTTATCAAGTACAAAGAAATTCAAAATAAAAATAGTTTTTGCGCACTGGACCTACCTTAGGTCTAATCATAGGTGAAGGTCTCATCATAGGTGCAGACTTATTTTCAAAGATTCATCTTTTGGTTTTTTCATATCTATGAATTTTTATAGCAGTACCATTTTTTTACCAGTGTTGCCATGTTCAACCGAGGAAATAAATAAGCCAAATTCATTAATAACCTGCGTACTTAATTTTTTCTTGCACTTCGGAGATAAAAATGATGAGAGAAAAAGAAAAAATAAATCACTTTAAATAAAGTCTTTGTATCCATGTTCATTCCTTAAAGGAGCATTGAATTTGTAAAACAGAAAAAAATACATTTTTTCTAATTTATATAATTTATTGAATTTTTATGTAAGCGGGAGCGGTTTTAATTAGGCTCTAGAATCCGTGAAGGGGCAAGAAATAGAGGGGCTATTAAAACAATTTTTTCAACAGGAAGTAAGGAGCTATATTAAAATTTAAAATATTAAAATATTAAAAAATAAAATTTAAAATTTAAAATTTAAAATATTTAAAAATTATTCCAAATATGAGGGAAACCATCCTCTCCTCAATCCCCCAATTATTGCGCTAAAGTTTTTTTTTTTTTTTTTTAAGACAGCTTCTTAGTCCAACCCAACGGCCCTTTGCTTTAGGAGTCGTACTTAGAGAATTGGGAAAAAAATTCAATGTGAAGTATAAAGAGTGAGGGATTCAGTGGGAGGCAACCCTGCTCATATGTGGAATAATTTCTGTTTGTTTTAAATTTTAATATTGCTCCTTACGTTCAGTTGAAAAAATTGTTATATATAATCTCTTATTGTTCTTCAAATGATGTCAGGAAATCCACCTCCCCCTCCGTGGAAATCCCCCCACAAGAAAAATTCCGCCACAAAAAATTCCTGCTGCGTAAAATCCACCTCCTAAAAATTCCCTCCGAATATTTCCTTCCTTGCTGAAGATTCTCTGAAGAAAATATGATGCGGAAAATTAACCCTGGAAGATTCTCCTTACTTTCGTTTGAATTTTTTTTATTAATTTCTGATCGCTTTTCCAATTATGCCTGAAATCCCCCCTCCCTCATTGCCAAATTTTTCACAGGAGTCCCCATCTCCCAATGGAAAGGTTTCCCCCGTGGGAAATCCGAGCCCTTCTCCTGGAAAAATTACCCAAAAAATATCGCAGAAAATTTACCCTGAACAGTTCATCTGGAACATCTCCACGTGTAAAATCGAGGTGCCGTAGAGAAGGTAAGACAAATCAAACAAACTCTACATATGAATTCTGGTAAACTCCCCCGTGTAAAATTCTCCCTTGAAAAATCCCCTGGAATATTTATTTCCGACGGATAATTGGCCCTCCCCCCGAAAATGTCGGGGGGAATTGCGTTTTATAGTTCCGGTTCGTCCATTTTTAGAGTTTCTGTTTCTATTGACCCGAGTCACTCCTCACTTACATCCTGTTACCACGAACTGTTTAAAAATTGTACTGGGTAAATATACATTTCAGGAATGTTACACTTTACATACAATTAAGCTAACCCATTAATATTTTACTAGGCTTAGGCTATATTTAAGAGAGCGGAGTTTTTTTTTATGAATAATACTATGCATTTTTCAAAAGTAGTGAAAATGAATTGTGAGTTGATACTTTCGATGCACCTATTGACATCAAAATCCCAGTATTAGGCCAGTTTCTAAGGCTCAAAATTTCTAAGCCTCTAAAACACGGGTGTCTCACATATGCTTGTAAAGCTTTGCTAGTAAATATTTGTAACGTCCTGATTATGTGCTTTACTACAGACTTATTAAATTTTCGCAAAATATGGGGTAGGTAATTGCAACTTATAATTATTCATTCTGAAAAAAATGTGCCTGTTCACTGTAACTCAAATTATGTATATTATGTATACACAATTGAGCACCGTCATAAAAACAAGTTATGTTCGTTTGAATTTTAAAGTGGCTGTTCATTTTCACGCAATAAACTTGTTCTGTTTAATTAATGTTCAACGGTATCTCATGATCTCTTCATTTGCCGTGTTTGCCCTTCCAGTTGGAAGGATTGAATAGGGGTCTAATGCAATGTTTTCATTCAATTTCGGGAAGAACTGAATGAATTTTGGCGAAAAGAATCAGGCAGGAAAAATTGAGACATTCTTCGCCAAAGACATCAAAAGCGCTTTTTAACTAGAGGGGAGAATATTGAAATGAAATTTCACTTCGTATTTCACGTAGAATTTCACGAGAAGTGACGCAACGGGCATTTGCCGAAGTTTCCGCGCAAAGGGAAGAAAAGGGAGAAGCTGTCCTCAAAAATCAGAGAGGTAAAACAAAACTTCCCCTTTAATTTTTTCAGCAGCCGAGATGTTTTACTTTTCATCAGCTTTTGCTAGCATACAAGGCGCAAAGCCAAATGAAATAGTAACTGCATTTAACAGCCATAACCCGTAGGTCAGTGTTGCTGATCAGTCTTGCCATGGAGTTTTTATACCCCATCTTTGAACACAAACCAGTCAGAACAGAAACCAGTTCAGCTTTCTTCTGGGGATTTTGTTGCTTTGAAGATTCTTTAGGGCTTCCTAATTGGTTGTTTAGGGCAAACATGACTAGTTTACTGAATATACAGCAGCCAGCAAAGGAAGAAAGAAGATTGTTGCGTCAGTAGTTCAATAGGGTCATCCCGATGATGATACCTGGTTCACTTTGGTCTGTTGCAGTGTTGCCAGATGGGCTTGTTTTCCGCCCCGTGGGCTTGTTTTATCCGTCAGGGGTGGGTTGAATTTTGGAGTGGGCGTGGGGCGGGAATATGGGCTTTTTCTTAAAGAAAATGGGCTCACTTTTACTGAAAGTTGGGAACCGTACGAAAATTCCAAAATGTGCATAGCTCAGCTGTGGCTATACATCAAAACGACAAGAGCCCTCTTTAACGCATGGAACGCTATTCTGCATCGCTCTCCGTTTAGGGAATTTATTTCCGCTTGGCTCTGCAAGTGCACTCTGCGTTTAGATAGGATGCAAACAGAATAGTGCTAATTTAAGGGAATTTAATTGTCTAGTTTCTTATTCTAATTGCTGCTCAGATTCAGGCAAGACTTGAATATGCAGATTTAGGATTTTTTGGATATATTTGAGAGATCTTTGTGAACAGGTTTCTGTTGATATTAAATTGGTGAGGTTTTATGTCCAAACCTTAGATTATTTTTCTTCTGGTTGCCTCTTTATTAAGGTCCTTACTCCGTAGTACACACCTGGGTTTTGCATTTCACAAAGAAATGAACGAATAGATTCGATACAACTTACCTTTCTCTTTCAGAACTTAGTTTGACCACAGAAAAAGAGATTTATAATTACAAAATAAATATTGTAGCTAGTAGAAATGACCCTATAACTCCCAGACGACACCCCTGCTGCCACCTACAACTTTTTTTAACACCTAATATGGGCATAGCCTCCCTAGGGAGAACATCTGGTTAATGGGGTCAATGACCTACGTTTCCAGGGTCAATGTTGTTGTTATTGTAAGTGCACGCTCTCAGCTAATGTCAAGGTCGATTTATGTGTAGTTTTGGGCAAGTGCACGCTCTCAGTGAATGTCAAGGTGTCAAAAAATAGGAAACAGCATGTGTTGTCGTTGTTGTTCTGGGCACGCTTGAGGCGAATGTTATGAGTTTCCAGAAAAAGAAAACATTTAGATCACGTGTTTTCTTCTCAGCCAATCAGCGAGTCGGTTACATCCCCCTTCTCAACCAATCAGAGGGCTCGCAAACATATTAGCGACGGATGGAATATAAGGAAAGGGTTTTTTTGCTAAAGTTTTATTAGTCTGTGAATAGAATTCAAAGGAGTGAGAACAGTTTTGACTTTACTCGTTTGGATATATATTTGTGATGACGAGTGGAATGTTTACCCTCTTAGAAGTTGATAGTGGAGTTGAAGGTATTAATACAAGAGCACCAAACATTGCGGTGGAAATCACGAAAGGATCACGTCTTTGTCTGGAATGGGATGCAGTATATGCAAGAGATGTGATATCCTTGAGCAAATTTAAAATGGAGGACCAATTATGTTTTGCCGCTTAAGTTGATATAGAACATGTGAATAGACTTCAATGTGCTTTAAGTGCATTGGTGAAGCATATTGAAGACAATAAACAGTATCGCTAATTGTACATGCATAGTATTATTGTTGTTATAATTATTCAATAAAATTGTTTCGAAATCGAAAATGTTTTCTTTCTTTTCTGGTCAGAACTGATGAGTCTGGGGCAGTCTAGGGTCAGCAGTCAGAGTGAAAGGATTGAAAAATGAATAAACTTAAGAAAGAGAGAATTAGGTCAAATCTAGTGTTTATGGAAAATCATTTGATTTCGGATGACGATTTTCTAGAGTTATCTCTTCAACGCAGGATATTCTTTTGTCAGGGAACACTTGACAATATAATGAGGAGTGATTCTCCCCCATTGGACTATTGTATGAAACTTTTAAAATGTGACTCAAGTGCTTATAGTCAATTTATTGATATATTAATTGAAACAAGGCAGAATCATATCGTGGATATACTTTTGAAAACATTGCCAATGGATTCAATGTAGATGACTCCGCCGTCATTCGAAAGAGGTAACGTTACAGAGCTACTCCTCTCCCACATTTCCCCTCACTGAATTTATGGAGCAGGAACGATCAGTTTCGATTTAGCTGTGAGAGAGTTGACATCGGAAACCGAAAAATCTTCTATACATGTCCATTGTGCATGTACACTCTTGGCAGTTGGACTCAATGTGAGAATTGTACAATTATTGATGACTATAGTGAAAAGTGCAAATTGTGTAATCCTTGTAAATTACATAGAGGCTATGCAGTACAAATAAAAGGATGTAATTAAAGTCTTGAAGAGGTGTGTGACTCTCACCCTTGAGTACACCTGAGCTCCAATTGTCACCATGATAAATGTGATCAGTGGCAGAATACTTACCCCGCTATGATTGGAAAGAATCCCAAATGTGATTCTAGTTTATTGCTACCCGATTGGTATCGTCGCGGATGTAAATTATTCTGCGAAGAGGAGTCAGGTCTACGATTCAACTGCAGGACTAACAAGAAAATTTGGTTTCTACGCCATCAATGTGATGAAACTATCTACTATGACTATAAAACAAGTAATTTTTATTTGGTTGTTACCGAATGTGATTCAACATTTGAAAACACTGTAGATGATATTGCTTCAAATAGACAGATTGAAACTCGTAAATTTCATAATATGAATGCAAATATTATCATTGACTATACGAAGAGATATGACAAGAATGAAGTTACATTGTACTGCAGAAAATGTAACCCTGACTTTGCAGTCAATCAAAATCAATATACAGTGAATCCAAATTATTTACCGGCATTAGTGGTTCACGACAGTTGCCTATACACCAAAGAAGAAATCTAAAGTGAAGATTTAAAGACATTGTTGTATATATATGCATTTTATTAATAAACAAATTCACAAACATTTTTTAAGCACTTTACTCTTAGTACTACTACTACTAACAACTCATCGCAGCACCAAGCCGCCTGAGGCCAACACAGCTACGCACGCTCCTCCTCCACCCCAATCTATTCAAAGCCTCCCTTTTTACACCCGCCCACGAAGTTCCCATTTCCTTTAAATCTTTCTTTATGACGTCCTCCCAACCCAGACGGGGACGACCTGCTTTCCGTTTAGCCCTAGATGGTTGGCCGAAAAGAACAATCTTCGGCAATCTGTCATCCTTCATCCGCACAACATGCCCTACCCACCTCAACCTTTCTTTCATTATAGACCTAGAAAGCGGTATTGAACCACATTTTTCGTATAGCCTATTGTTTGAAATACGGTCAGTCAGCCAAATACCCAGAACAATCCTTACGCAATTTCTCTGGAAAACATCTAGCAAATCTTCATCCGCTTTTCGGAGAGTCCATGCTTCAGAGCCATATATGACCACTGTCATCACTGAAGATTCTAAGATTCTAATCTTGGTTTGCAGACTTATCTTCCTATTCTTCCAGACTTTTTATAACTGTGAAAAAACACCCTGAGCCTTGGCTATTCTATTTTTAACATCTTCACTGCTCCCACCATCTTTACTAATAATACTACCAAGGTAAGTGAAACTGCCCACCTGATCAATCTTTTAATTACACAACTTCACCTTTTCATCTTCACTTATTCCTAGACTTAGTGACTTTTTCTTCATAACATTAATTTTCAAACCAATACTAGCACCCTGAACTTGCAAAACCTCTAAAACTTCAATAATTTTGCTCGCACTTTCATCTAGGATGCTTCAATCATCAGCATAATCTAAGCCCAGGAGACTTTTTCCTCCCCATTTGATTCTGTGGTCTCCCTTTGCCTTTCCTGTGCTCCTTAAAACAAAATCCATCAAAATAATCTATAAAAAGGGGGATAGAACACAACCCTGCTTAACTTCTGATTTAATACACAAACAACTTGCGTACCTTACTTCCTAGTTCAACTGAAGCAGTTCTTGTCTTGCATGAAACACTTACAGTTTTAATGCAGTTTTCTGGTATACCATGCAAGGATAATACTTTAGCTAAAGCTATTTTATGAACAGACTTAAACAATTCACCGTAATCTATAAAACTGAGGACCAAAGGAGTTCGATAACTCAGGCACTTCTCAATTATTAGACTAAGAGTGAAAATTTCGTCGACACATCCTCTACCTTTCCTAAAACCGCACTGTTCTTCTCTTAAAACTTTGTCTACGGCATCTCTCAGTCTAAAAAGTATCATATTACTAAGCAATTTGCTACCTACAGAGACCAGACTAATGCCTCGATAATTACCACACTCACTTTTATCACCTTTCTTATAAAGTGGCTTAATTAAGGTTTTCCTAAAATCATTAGGTACGTCCCCTTTTTCAAAAATCATAGTCATAATCTCCAATAACTTATTTCTAACCTCAGAGCCACCATATTTAAGAAACTCATGTACTACCCTATCAGCACCTGGAGCCTTATTATTCTTTAATCCTTTTAGTACTGTTGCTAATTCCTCCTCACAAAACAAATCCTCCTTCACATCCAAGGTATCACAAACTTTTTCATTTTCCTCTATATTTTTTACTGCAACTCTATCTTGGTTAAGCAAATTCTCATAATGTTCGGCCCATCTCGCTTTAGCTTTTGTCTTATCGCTAATTGCCACCCCATTCCTATCTTTAACTGGGACAAGTCCGGATTGACTACTACCTCTCAATTTGTTAACGTGCCAGTACAATATTTTACTATTATGCCGTCTAGCTGCATCTTCTAAATCCTCGGCAATTTTATCCATGGCCTCCACTTCACACCTCCTTAGTTCATATTACAATCCTTTCTCCACTTTCTTTACATTTCTTTTGTTTTCATGTGATCTATCACTCAGATAATTCTTGTACAAGTCCTTTCTCCTTTCTATTAAACTTAAAGCTTTTTCACTAATATTCTTAGCTGCAGTGCTAGCTTTCTTCCCTAATACACCTTCAGCAACTTCACAAATTATTTTTCTAAAATTATTCTAACCATCTTCCACATTATCAAATTTTAAACTCCCAAGTTTAGTATTCAACTGTTCCTGGAAAGTTTCTCTCAAATTCTCATCCTGGAGTCTACCAACATCATAACTTCCCGGGAGGTAGTTAGCCTTCCAATATTTTAGCTTTAAATTAAGCCTTGACACTACTAGATGGTGATCTTTACTTTTAACATCAATAACAGTACTCCTATATGCCCTAGTGTCTAGTATTGATCCTGCTAGTATTCGATTTACTATAACATAATCAATAAGGTTTGCTGTCTTACCATCACGTTAATACCATGTTAACTTATGAGCCATTTTATGACCAAACACCGTATTGGTTATAACTAGATTGTTATACCTACAAAATTGCTAAAGTCTGTATCCATTACTGTTTTCTTTTCCTACACCAAATTTACTTAGGCTGGGATACCATCTATCCTTATTTCTACCAACCTGGGCGTTAAAATCTCCCAGCAATAACATCATATTTCTACCTGGTACCTTGTCTATTTGCTCCTGTAACTGTAAGTAGAATTCATCTGAGTCACTAGTATCTCCATCAGTCGGTTCTACAGGGGCGTATACTACTATAACTGATACCTTGAACTTTCTAGTCATAAAATGAGCATAAAATTGCATGGAAGCCGCAGCTTTTAGTCGTTAGATCCTGAACCCTCTTCCGATTTTGAATGATAGTTTTCCCACTGCTCTCAATATAGTCGCTGATGTGAGGCGTGTAGAATGTACATGGTAGACCAAGAGGATCAAAAAATTCAATCTTCCTCATTGTTTGAAAGATGCATAACCAATGACCCGTCAGCACAGTCAATGGACTGCGATTAAAAAAAATCAAGGTATTGTTGACACATTGAATTTTTCCAAGAAAGTCCAAGGGTAGACAATAGGATTAGTACTGGGACATGTAGGGGTCCATATTAAATACATTGATTATTTGACTGGTGTTCATGGCGCCAAGTCTAGTAGAACACTGCCTTCGGGAGTGATTTCCCAATAGGTTTCATATTGATTTAGTGAAATTAGTGCAATACTCTCAGCTAATGGGTCGGCAAATGTACACTCTAAACGCACACTCCCCGTACGTACTATACTCATATCCTGTGTACCAGACAAATCCAGTACAAAGATACCATGTTTTTTAGAAAACATATCTTCGGTTATACCATTTTCAAATAGTTGAGAGTCATGATCTAGGGTTTGCATGGTCAATTCTTACAATGTTCTATAGGATCTATCAAAAGATAGATTGTAGAGTGGGATGCCGTTTACTTTGCACACAAGAGATGAAAGTCCAAACATCTCGAATTTATGTGGGCATTCAGTCCATGATCATATTGCACTGGTGCTTTTTACAAATGCCAAAGCGAGTTTTGACGGAATTTCACCATTGATAAAGGATGAATCGGTGAAGGTGCGTAAGCCCATTGCACTATGACGTTGATTGGTGATTGTATGAGGAACAAGTAGTTTAATATTGTTGCCATTGGCTCTCAGTTTTTTCACTGCCAAAGCAACAGAACTCATGACCTGTTGTTTGCGTACATGAAGTATTGTCGAGGTGAGGGAGAGACTTACATCAGGATTGGCAGCAAGTTCTTTTCTCAATATGAAATTGGAGGGTGCAAGCGTCAATTTTATATCCACTTTAACATTGGGCGGCAGCCATTGGGGTATATTAAATATTTCATGATATATTTTTCCAAATAGACGTAATTCACTAGTTGTAGCCTTTTTAAGTGCAACTGTACTATCTGGATTAGTTATATATTCATATCTATTGGAGGTGCCTCTCAATTCCATGTATGACTTGGGCGTCATCAACATGAATTGCATGAAGCTCGGTTAGTTTGAAGGAGTGCTGCTAGTGCTCACCAGCGTGCTATTGATCTAGACGCTGATTTGACGAAATAAATTGTGCAATATTCAATTTTTATAGGATATTCCATCGGCTCGAACTGGCATTGCATTATCGGATTTCCAGACTTTCATTTGTAAATCTATAAATGTTGAAGACATGTCCATAAAGTAGTCTTCATTGGAATAAAATTGAAAGTGGATATTATCGGAGAGGGGTTGTTGAGGATAAAATTGTTCATAGTATCCATGCTTGACACTCACATCAACATTTTCAGCATTGAATAGATTCAATGAGGCGGTGATTGAAGGTTGAGAATCCTTATGCGGTAGGTAGGACATTTTAGGAGAAGAAATCTAGTTTCGATCTAATAATTTTCTTCCTGGGACTTCTTCTTCTGTTTACAGCACGTGTCGGCTTTTTCCTTCTTTTCTTTGACAAGAGGGATGATGTCTTTCGTTTCCGACCTGAGTAGAGACTGATGAGTGATGCATTGTTTCTCGACCTTTTTAAGCCTTTACCATTTTGTTTTAATCTCTCGCCAAGGGTTCGCGCACTGGACCTAAGATTTTCCGAAGCACTTTTTTTAAAATCCTTGCCAGAGCCCCAATCGTATAGTGTAGAGGAGACAAAATCTGTTGCAGCCAGTACAAGATATTTTCTAGCCAGTGGTAGTGAAGAGAGAAACAGCTTAGCAAACCAACTGCTAAGACCGTAGCCAGACATTGACGAGAGTCCTTTGTAATAGTCCATTCCATTGCCCTGTTGTCTTGGGCCAAGAGTATTAACATAGCAGTCAATATCAGGACAAGTGAATACCACTTTTTTTATTAGACATCTTGTTGAACGATGGGATGGAAATGGCATGCAATCACAGCCAAACCATTTGAAATTGCTATGGGATCGCCCAATTCAGTTCTTAGTGTTAACTGACAGAGTTCCAAATAGGAAGTGTTTACGGGAATATACTGAAGATGCTTTATATTGTAGTGATGAATATGTTTTTGATTGGTTTTTCGTTCAAGAACTCTAAGGAGGGGAAAATTTGAATTACCGAACCAAAATATTTTCAAAAATGAAGCGTAGAGAAATATACAAGTGTTTTTGGAGAAGGCAGGTGGATAGTCAGCAAAAATAAAATGAGTGTTTCCGACACTTTTACCATTGATTATATTGAGCTTAAAGCCAAGAATATCCTTTAGATTATCATTGAGAATAACCTTTTCGCTGGCAATAGGTGAACTAATGTACATCTTGCCCTCCTCCTTTGAATAGTTGAAATGAAAAGCTCCTTTTTTACGAGCGGAAATTCTTTTATTAATAGAACGACATAAATCATTCATACAGGTGAGTTCCCCGTAGGGTAATTCAATATAAGGATAATCCATCCAATTGATTTTTTGAATTTGTTCTTGATCACTTGAGGATGTTGGCGACGGCCAATCATAGGGTCTAATTTTTATTTCATATTTACGATCCTTTCTCAGGATGTCGTAAGTATTTTTGAGAATACAGTCGACAAGTGCCACTTCATACTTTCTGTTGTCGTCGAATTTGATGGTGGGGGAGAGTTTCGTCCGAAAATCACTTGTTTTATTCAAGTCATTGTATAGAGGATCGGAAACATTGGACATGAAAGTCACATAGAAATTATTGGGCATTGTCAATATCTTCAGCACTGACCCAAGAATCAAAATCTGAGTTATATCCCAGCCAATAACCAAACAAATGTTTCTGGTCCCCAGGAGAGCGACTCCTTATTATATATTGAGTTGGGTACAGCTTATTAGTTTTTCTTACCACGTACTGCGCATAGTCATAAAAGCCACCATAACTCATGTAAGATTGGACACAACATAATCGAGATACCGAGGGTTCAGTGTCTAGGATTTTGGACTCTCCTAAAAAGTAGATGCTTCCTTAGTTATTACCCTTTTCAAAAATATTGGTGGTTCTATTAATTCGAACAGTATCACAAACATTGAATTTCATCTCAACATTTTTTTTCTTTTTTATCATTGGAATATTGCTTTAGAAAAGCATCAAATGTATTTTCATTGTAGTGAACATCCCGAGGGCTTGAGTTGGACAGAGATCAATGAGGTCGATAGTTGTATATCTGCATGATTTTATCTAAATCATGAATAAAAGCCGGTGTATTTTTCAGGGTACAATATCTTGAAATTAATAGACGAATCGTTCTTATTAATCGTTCAGCCAATGCAGCCCTTATCGGGCTGTGACTATGATAAAGTGTTGTATTATATTTCAATAGAACCTTTTGCACATGGGGATTAACAAATTCATTGCCACGATATGATTGAATTTTTCTATACGAATCCTGTTCAAGAATACTTTCATTGGCTTGAGAAACTTCAATACCACTCATCGATAGCAGTGGAATGGCAAATGCAGAGCGACTAAAGACACTGATTGTCACCAGCATATATTTGTAGGGTGCATTGTGACGCCGTTGAAGTGAATCTAAAGTTAAAAGATCCGTTTGCATTATATGCAGAGGGAAAAAGGCTTTAGTTTGTCGATATTGTTTGCTGCGAAGCCTGTGATTCCGATGCAGTGTGTAACTCGGTTCATTCTCTAGATACTCTTTTGCTTTTTTCAATGTGATGCCGGAGACAGCTTTAGAAAGCGTTTTGGGAGAACTTAAACTTCCCGCTTCACCAATATTTTCATAGACACCTTTCAGAACTTCATCCATTTTGAACGCAAACACGTAGTGTAATGACCACTCCCCTTTTGCACACTGGAGGGTGAATCAATTCGTCTTCACTTTTGACTAGCAGCTACAGGTGTTGTAAAATCAGCGGTGCTGCTAGTATTTTCAAATATTGAATCTTCTTCTTCTTTTTTAAATGATGTTGGTGCTGGCGTTGGAGGAGGACTATATTCTCTTAGTTTCTTTAGAATTTGCTTATTACCAATAAGACTTTTGGGGAAGTTTGATACACTTAGAAAGGTGTATAGATTATTGTCAAATGATAAAAGTCCTTTACGATTCGTCACCATGTCACATATTAAATCAACCAGATTGTAACTTTTTCCCTGAATTATAATTCGTTTCCCGGTGCTATCGACTTTAACTTGATTTTCATCAGCAGTTTCCAACATGAGATAAGAGAACACTCTTTTACTCTGTTCACGATAGGTCAGTGGCAATAGGTTCCAAATTTTCATTATAATTGAATTCAAGTCTTTCTCCTTTAATTGTGAAGAATCTTGAGGATATGTTTCCTGTTTAGAGGCATCAGTGGCGACGGTGGGTCTCTTACGATAAGGTTTATGTTTATCCACACGTCGCAATGCATCTTGGAGAAAAAGCAATTTTTTGTCATCGGCAATATTCTCATCATTAATGAATTTGCTTAGATTGTCTTCAAAATGTTCGATGGGCGAGAGGACAAGTTCAAATGGTGTCAATTTATAGGGTTTTGCCATTCTCTAGAGAAAACTGTTTACAAGTCCAGCAATTATTGGCAGTAAAAGTGTGAAAAAGCTACCGCCCGCTTGAAGGAGTCGTTTTCTTTTAAAAAATTTTCCTTTGTTTTTACAAGCCAATGCACGTACAGTGGAAAGATGTTGGTTTGTCTGTTGTCTAACACCTTCTGGCAGTTGAACATTGCCCTCAGTTAAATTTAAACAAAGTTCAAATATTAGATTAATGAAATCATTGTCGATACCATGTTTGAGTATGGCCTTCCTAAGCAAGGGTTTTGAAGTGCTTAAACGGAAAATAAATGCCGTTGTTCGTGTAGTTTCTTCAGTGTCATAATGGCAACTAATAGCCTTTTCTACTGTTCACCGGAAGATATACTGTAATTTCTTTGTTGAAAATGTGGGTGACTACACGTAGATCCTCGGGCGTGCTCTGATTAAGATCCAGAAAAATGTAACCATAGGGCTTGCTAGTCACCTGAGTGTACGCTGACAACAGAAAGTTCGGGGCGCCGGGATATATCTGTTTATTGATAGTTATGAGCGAGCTAGAATCACGAACAACTCGATAGATAATATAGATGGTGCAATTCAAAGCAAGGGTTCGCATACATTTGCTCTGATGAAACAGATTGTGTAGAACTAGGGTTATGGAAATGTTTTCATGGTGGGAGCAAACAGTGAACAGTTGTAACATTTCCTGTGAGAACTGTTCAATGGATTCAGCCAAATCATCAATAATCAACCACGAGTTCGATTCAATACTATTGAAAACATCTAGTCTCCGTATGAATTGTATTAATATGGTTTTGGCAATAGCTTTTATTTGATCGTAGAACTTCTTTCAAATGCTATAACAATATTAGATTTTTTTCAGTTTTCCCAAAAACATTTTATTGCAATTTTTGATTATTCTATCTAAGAGTTTTGTTTTTACTGATATTGAGGGCCCACGCAGAAACAATCTAAAGGGTGTTTTAAATTGATACATGTTGCTGCTGCTGCTGCTGTTGACAACAGTTGGACTAAAACTAACTGTAAATCATAGGTGTTCAATGAATAAGTAGCAATAATTTTCCCATAGATCTATCTAGTACTGGTTAACAACAACAAAAAAAAACAATATTTCATTGCAGCATTTATTTCGGCAACAATAAAACAAATATTTGCTCAAGATGAACTGCAATGATATGAATAACACTTTATGTTCAACAAGAAAAACAACAATATTTCATGTCAGCATTTATTTTGACACTGCATGAAAACTCTATTTGTTCAACATGAACAACAACGATATGAATAACACTTTATGTTCAACAAGAACAGTTGACAATATTTCATGACAGTATTTATTTCGACACTGCATGAAAACTCTATTTGTTCAACATGAACTGCAACGATAAAAAGGACACTTATTGTCTTTAAACACTTTTTTTGTCCATGAAGAGCAACACTTATTGTCTTTAAAAACACTTTGTCCATCAACAACAACACTTTATTTACATTAGTATCAAACACACACTTTTCTGTACAAAACATGAGCACTTGAAAAAAACACTTGAAAAAGAAACACATGGAACATGAACTAACACAGTTGAACATTACAGTGAATTTAAAAGCCCCCCCCCCCACCCCCCAGGGTATCGGGTCCGAAGGCCGGCCGCGGGCGGGACCCCCATCCCCCTGGGCCGCCGCGGGCGGGACCCCCCCCCCCCCGGCGCCGGCCGGGGGAAGGGCCCCCCCACACCCCCGGGGGCCGCGGGGCGAAAATGGATTGTACACAATAGTTGTCGTCACTGCTGCTACAGGTTAGTTGAGGTTGGGTTAGTTAGTTGGGTCAGTGGTGGTGGTGGTGGTGGTGGTGGTGGTGCTTAGTTAATTTTTGAAAGGTTGGTGATGGTTAGCGCTTGGGCTACTTCAAGTTAGGTTAATTTATCCAGACCAAGTTTATTGCGATAGTCTATGCATTCAACTCGGTCTGAAATACGGTAGTGTCCATGAGGTAGGACACTCACACTATTTTCGAGCAAATAGACTTTGTCGAATATACATGACATTGCATTCTTTTCTACTCTTACAGTATAATTTTTATACTGTAGAGAGCGAATTGCAAGCACTTGTGCTCTCGGCACTAGGCTACTTTCTACACAGTCTCTGTACACGCTCATGTTGAAATTGCTCTTTACAAAATATGTAGGCACTCCTTTACACGCCTTCTTTTTATCCCCACTATGAGTTTTAGCACAATAAACTTCAGGGACCAGGAACACCTCCCTGCATATCAAATCACTCCCCGTCTCTGATTTTAGAATTAATATTTGGTTGGGGGCTGGGCTTTTTACTACGGGGTAGAGTAGTGGATTCTAGTTGATGAAATCCATCCGCGCGCTGATGTGTCCCCCTTCTCTAGATCACCCAATAAATCTTCGGTCCCATTTACCTTTAACAGCAGAGAATCTGTATCCCCATAGTAAACTTGAACCTGCCCCTCCCGTGGCCATTGCACCTTGCACACATTGTAAAAGAACGACAACATGAGCTTTTTGGAAATTTCTAGTACTGAACTGCCGCCTACTATATTCTTGTTCAGTACCACATTTCGCTTTCGCCTGTACAGAAGAACCATGCCAGCCTCTATGCTTGTGAATGATGTAAAATTGGGATCGGGAATAATTCGTGTACACTCTAGAGGGTCAGTCACAACATCACAGCGAGATCTATTATAAAACGCTTTCAGACATTTTGCCGAACGCTGTATTTAGAATGTGTTTGTACAATTCGTTCTCTACCTTTGAGTTTTCCCTAGAGAGTTTATCGACAAAAGTATCAATAAACGTCTTTAAGTATGGTTGCTGATTGAACTGCAGTATTTTGGTGATTTGGACCCTGTGTATTTTGGTGATCTTGAAACCATTGTTCACCATCCAATGCAAAAGCATATGTTGAACAACGATATTCTCCTTGGGGTCCAAATCAGAAATAAGTTTCTGCTTAGAGGGGGTCCAATGCATTCCCATATCCTCGACCAATGAACGATTATAGGGGATCAATGAGTCTCTGCTCACGGGCTGATTGATACAAGGAAAGACAAAATCTTTGACTGAGTCGTGAAGCGCCAGCGGAATGTGACCGTCAATTTCAAAGAACCATCCTTGTGGCCCATTGTCCTTCACGGTGTTAATGTCGGGGAACTCACAAGGATTCTCAAGCCATTGATAGTTCCCACACGGCAAAGAGTAGTGAAACACTGCCGAGGGGTACAATGAGCTCGTGTCCGAGAACACTGCATTTGACTTTGCACCGGTGCTGTTTCGTCCGCTCGGATCAGTTGATAAGACGCGGTCTCCATGAAAAACATACCCTCCCCTTATTGAACGCTCTACAAAAATGTGCTGATATACATCGGTGATTAGGCCTATTTCCTCCCTACTAATTTTTAAAATCAAATCCATCACTAAATGGGGTGTGGAAAAATAGTAGCCTATATCTAGCCCGAACTCTGAATAGATTTGGTCTGTGTTCTTACAGACTATATCCAACAGAGTTAAAACGTCACTGGCCAAGTACAGTCTACAATAATCCCACCCATTTTTACAATTCCCTTTAGACCACACCTTCTTGGCAAACTCATACTCCTCGGCTCTGCATTCACTGCTGGTCAGTGAATTGTAAAAAGCTTCAATTGGAGGTAGTTTCACCTCGCTTAAGCGAGCGCCAGAACAGTAATAATCATATGCATATACACCTTTGCAGGTCAACAGATCATACATTTCACTGTCTGGAAAGTGCTGTTTAAGCAAGGGAAAGCTATCAAAATTTTCGCTTTTCTGCACTTGAATCAATTGACTCAATGCCTTGGGAAAAAAACTAAAGGAATCTAAAACCCTGATTTTATTCCAACATGTATGCCTATTATCCACTGCCTGCCATTTCAGCTCGAGAAGCAACAATTTCTCGGCCGATTTGGGAATATTTTTATAGGTAAATGAATTCTTTACCCATGGACTATCTACTCCCCCTCCCTCCCTATGCATACGTGCCAGTGCCGGTAAAATAAATTTTAAGTCATAATTAGAGTTGTGAATAAAAACAGGAATAAAAAACTGTTGGCTAACATTT
Organism: Artemia sp. Qi Xiang Cuo; assembly: GCF_049724085.1. Taxonomy (NCBI): domain Eukaryota; kingdom Metazoa; phylum Arthropoda; class Branchiopoda; order Anostraca; family Artemiidae; genus Artemia; species Artemia sp. Qi Xiang Cuo. The sequence goes on from NW_028300808.1 coordinate 1,915,298, forward strand.
AAGTTACACGATTGATGCGCACCCCCTCTAAAATTACTACCCCCAGAGGATATTTCCTGCCCCAAGTGACCATGGTCTCTGACTTTGACCGGCCTCCCCCGTGTCCTGCGAGTCCCCTTATATCCCTCTAACAACTCTCCCTTACACAGCCCACAGATTTTTAGATTTTTAATCACGAGACGATCCTCTGCAGACAAAACCATTGGGTAATGGGTATTTATCATGCGAGAAAGAGCGTCATTAACCTTACCAAGTAGTTTAGTCAATGCCGTATTCATGCACTCGTTTTCATCTTACGCCTGTACTATTCCTAACAACTACATCGTGCCAGAACTAATTCTGTGCATGTGCGCATAGGACACTGCAATAGCCTGATGTTCTTTGACTCGATTTGGAAATTGGGGATCGTTCACCTCCACCAGCTTAGCTTCACAGTCTAAAGATATTTTGTTGCACTGGAGAAGGGTATTCTGGAAATTTTTAAAACGTAAAATAGCCCTATCCCCTGAAACCGTTTCAACTGTCTGGTAGCCATGTCGCCTACAATGCCTCATGTGATTTTTCAACTTTAATTCAGTTCAAAATCTAGAGAGGCATGTTGGACAGTAGAAACGTACCCCTCGCCCCGTGTTTCCCTCTCCCCGCATTCTACTGAGGTCTGTGATAGGATTAAAATGGCCAATTGCATCAGGGAAACTAGGTGGTGTGTATAACAGCCAAACCCAGTGTCTGACCAAATCAATTGACGGGCCCCTTACAGGGAAGACCACCCCCTTCTTTTTTAAACGAACCCCATCTTCAAATTCAGTTTCATACTGAACCACAGTAACGCCGATATTTAAGTGGGCATTAGCCCTTTCAAAAATATCAATAGATCGTAGCGTTACTGGGTATTTTCCTTCTAAACAAGAGAAATCTACAATGGGGAAATTGGACCCGTCCTTCCCATGTATAGCCCAATCGTCTAAATTCGTCTTGGTAGCGTCACGTGCTAGAGGCTCGAATGCTGATATGAGGAAAGCATACCTGAAACATTTTTGACCTGTTTCAAAACAGATCCGCTGTACACCACGACAACCTTCTAAATCTGGATTATATTTTAAAACTGTATCCCCCTCGACCCGCCACCCCCTCTTAAAATAAAATCTTTCTTAAATTTACAAATATTTACGCTTAAATTTTCGACATATAGAACTAGAGAGCCGCTACCGTTTTCATTAAAGTTCTCGAGATGCGCTATAATTTGCCCTACCCACTCCATGAAAGCACCCTCAAAATTTTCTAAATTCGAATAAATCAAACGCATCTCGGAATGTACATAATGATAATAAACTTCGCTTTTCCCCTCATTTAAATAGAATACATTTAAAACAATAGAAACCTTAATTGAATCCCTCCCCCACAATTGAATTTGGTTCTCCAGTAGCGCACGAATTTTATCTACAAAGGCATGCACAATTTCTACGGGGTCAAAAACAAATTTTCCCCTCATTAGAGAATTAAAAGGGTCCCCAAAAGTCGCAGTGTAAACAACTATTGCATTTAAAATTGTGTTGGTCAATTGAAAATCGGGAAAAGTTGTGCCCCCCTCCCTCGCTTGGATATCATCCCCTCCCCCTCCCCCAAGTGGGTCAACAATATTTGGGCTATGCTCCACTTCAGTTGTTTGAAGTGGAAGTAGGTAATCAGTGGGGGATAGAGGAGGAGGGTTCCCAGTTAATTCGTTTGTAAAATCCTCCAAAAGCTGTAGTGTATTTTGGCTCAAGTCCCCCTGCCAAACTGCGCTATAATCTACATTTAAAAAATCACCTATAAACTCATCAATATTATATGGAATATTGTTAATGATGAATTGTTGAATTGTTGTTGGAGAGCTCCTCTCCTCCAACTGATTACGATGGCGATAATGAATAAGGGACCAATGCACCAATCTATAAGTGTTCAAATCATCCCTACTGTTTTTAAAATTTGGATTATTATTGCTTAAAACACGCTTAATAGCATTTGGTTTACTCTATCGATATTCTGCTTAACGAAAATCTAAAACGTTTTTCATAGAACAAAAGTTTGATTTTGCTCAAACAACCCCACCAAATTTCCACTATTTAATGCTCCCCCCTCCGAGCCGGCCATCGCGGCGCTTTCCCGCAGTGCTTCTCGTGGAGCTTCTCGGGCCCGCAGCGCTTCCCGGGGCCCACCAGAGCTTCCCGGGAGCCGTGGTGGCTCCCAACCGTTTACATAATGCCCGTGAAAAGATGAAATATTCGCTTAGACAGCATAAGTCGCTATTTCTCTCTAATTCCATACTGGTTCGGTGAACTCATGAGTTTAATTATTGTAACCCGTCGCGCGAGTGTTCCGATTTCCAAGATTGAACTTCAACAGGTAGGAAAATGTAACAATTAAATGCCGGGAACTGCTAGCATGGTTTCCCCTTGCTAAAATCATGACACGATAGAAAGTTATTTTAAAACATTTAGTGCAAATTAGAATGTCAATATGTGCAATAGATAAAAGGAATAATCTCTCTCTTAAAACTATGTGAAGAATAGCATTCACAGAGTTTCAAAGGTACCTAAAAATATTCGCTTATGAGATAGCGGCGAAGAGATAGAAGGAATGCATAGAAAATAGTAAAGATTAGAAAATAAGAGCAGTTTGACAAGCAAAAAAATTCCATTTAGATATCTCTGAGGGAGGGCAGAGAAAATAATGGTTGGGGGTGAGGGGTTAATATCTCAGATATAAACTTTTAAACAATGTTGAAAAATAGTGAAAAGAAAAGACTAAAAAAACATTAGAAGAAATAGATATGTATTTCTATAAGATAGTTTGAGGAAAAAAATGCTCACATTCGCATATCCTGGTAGCACTTGGGTGCCCGAAGGTCCAGGTATCTTGTGTTGGATGGCGGAGGGACCGGTAACGTTAATTTCTTGTGCAGCTGAGCCAGCAATGTCATATGGCTGTGCAGCCGGGACAGCTCCTGAGACCCTTGAAAAAGCAGGATGAGAGACAACCTCATGATCTTGCGTAGGTGGGGCTTCGGCATTGTAGTTATCCACCCACTCTCTTTTTAACTTTCTGATAGGCTGCATTGGGGCTGCCTCGCCCTCTCTTGCTCTCTTTACAGCTGGAGGGGCCGAAATACATTCTTCATAATTTGCCTTAAAGAAGAGAAAAAAGTTAATATGATAAATAATTTCTCCCCTTTATTTTACAGAAGGAGAATTAGTATCCACACTAACCAGAATTTTGTCTAGCCCCCCCCCTTAAATTTAGGAAAATTAACCCGTCCTAGGTCTACCCTCTCATTGAGTTAATCTTGCGATTTATTCAAGCGAAAGGCATATCAATAAAGAATATATCTTACTGCCTTTTTATTCAAATGTTATAGCTAAAATCACTAAAATTTTGAAGAGAAATGGTTAGACACTAAAGTCGAAAACAATTATCTTTTCATTTCTATTTTGTCACTATTAAAAGTGCTAACCCCCTTCCCAACAAAAATCCTGGATTCACGCCCCCCTCCCCTAAATTTAAGAAAATTAACCCACCCTAGGTCTACCCTCTCATTGATTTAATCTTGCGATTTATTAAATCGAAAGGCATACCAATAAATAATATATCTTACTACCTTTTATTCAAATGTTATAGCTAAAATCACTAAATGTCGAAGAGAAATGGTTAGACACTGAAGTAAGAAACAATTATCTTTTCATTTCTACTTTGTCACTATTAAAAGTGCTTACCCCCTCCCCCAACAAAAATCCTGGATTCACGCTCCCCTCCTGGGAATATAAGGGAAACTTTATCGAAAGAAAGCTTGAAATAATCCCGTTTCACTCTTACATAGAATTCCAATGCCCTAAATATCTATCACTATTTTCAGACAAAATTAGCTGTCCAATATTTTCAGACAAACACAGAATTACGTAAAAGCACTAAAACCTAGATTGCCCAAAACCAGCTAATGTATACAAACAGGAAAAGGGTGACAGCTAATTATAGGCCTCGCGCTGGAGCCATGTGTCAAAACCAGAGCGGGTTAATAACAACAGTGACGGAAGTCAGTGGTCGCTTTTAGCCAGGATATAGAACACTTAAAATTGCATAAATTTAAAGAAAAGAAAATTATTTCTATTTGCGAGAATTTGATTGTAAAAACAATGGGAGACGGGGTTAGGTTTAGGTAATAAAAAGAACACCTTTCATGTTTTCTATCGAGTATAAAGATTGTATAGTGATGTTTGTACTAGAGTGGGGGGGGTGACCACCTGAATATACTGGAGGGTGACCACGGAAAATAATTTTATTTGAAAATGTACTAAAACGGAACTTACATGGTAAATTGTAGTTGCCAGGGCTTCAAAAGAGTCAATATTATCCATTCTAGTTGTTTGCACTGTGTCACAATAGTTTCTGATAATTTAATCACATTGCATGTCCGTTATATACGAAATCTCAAGGGTGAATTGTTATGTAAGCAAGCCCTCTGATTGGCTGAGAAGGAAACATGTGATCTAACTGTTTTCTATTTCTGGAAACTCGTAACATTCACGTCGAGCGTGCCCAGAACAACAACACAACATCATCAAATGCTGTTTTCTATTTCTGGAAACTCATAACATTCACTGAGAGCGTGCACTTGCCCAAAACAACAAATAAATCGACCTTGACATTCGTTGAGAGCGTGCACTTACAACAACAACAACAAATAAATCGACCTTGACATTCGCTGAGAGCGTGCACTTACAACAACAACAACATCGACCTTGACATTCGCTGAGAGCGTGCACTTACAACAACAACAACATTGACCTTGAAAATTTAGGTCATTGACCCCATTAACCACGTGTTCTCCCTAATGACTCTATGCCCAAATTAGGTGTTAAAAAAAGTTGTAGGTGGCAGCAGGGGTGTCGTCTGGGAGTTATAGGGTCATTTCTACTGTAGCTCAAAAACTTTTTTTACGGGGTATATTTTTGTGCTAAGGGTCAATTAGACTCTGCGTTTTTTTACAGGCTGGAAAGTTTAACATCTAAATCAATGTGTAAATTTTACGCTCATTTCTACGGTTGAAAAAAAAACTGTTTAAAAAAATGAAAACTTTTCGTTTATGCATTACGGGAAATATAATATCGGTACTCCTTATAGTAATACTTTTTAGACAAGTATTTAAAATACTTATCTAGAATAAATAACAATCAGTTTTAGACGGAAAAATCTCTAGGAAGACTTTATAAAATTTCGCTTTTAATCAAAATTACCAATAGGATTTCACTTGACAATATTGCTTGCATGTTTTTGCTTAACTAGATTCACCTTTCATGTTAGGCCTTACTTTAATTAAATAAAAAAAAACAAGTTTTTTAAACTGAAAGTAAGGAGCGACATTAAAACTTAAAACAAACAGAAATTATTCCGTATATGAAAGGGGCTGTCCCCTCCTCAACGCCTCGCTCTTTACGCTAAAGTTTTTTATTTTTTTAAAAAATAAAGTTGTGAGACAGAGTCAAACTTTAGCGTAAAGAGCGAGGCGTTGAGGAGGGGACAGCCCCTTTCATATACGGAATAATTTCTGTTCGTTTTAAGTTTGAATGTCGCTCCTTACTTTCAGTTTAAAAAACTTGTTTTTTTTATTTAATTTCTGATCGTTTTTTAGTTAATACAGCTTTTATTTTGGCTAACCTTCATTGAATAAGTAAACAAAATTTGCATAAAAATTTTACTTTTCTTTTGCTAAATGGTTGTCTTTACAAATTAACTTACGTAACTAACTTCTATATTCGTGTATTTTTCTTCTGGCAAAAAATACAAAGTTGCAGATTTTTGCAGATATGAGCTTGAAACCTATGCAAGAGGTTTTTCTGATGCGCTGAATCTGACAGCGTTATTTTCATTGAATTTCTTTCGCTTTTAGGGGATGTCTCCCCCCTCTTTAAGACAGCGGTTAAATTATTTCAGACTCTTAGCCTGTGATGAGTACTATTAAACTTAATCAAAATTATTTACTTAGAATCACCATTATAAACACATTCTTTTGATACATTTATTGACATCAAAATTCCGTTTCTAAAAGTTTCGATTACTATTGAGCCGTATCGCTTGTTTTTTTATTGTTTTTTTTTATTACGTATATGTTATTACGTATATGAGGGTGTTCTCCCCATAGTCAATACCACGCTCTTTACGTTAAAAGTTACAAAAAATTTTGATTCACAAACCCCTGAATCACAAAGGCCGTTTAATTAGAATAGATAGCTCTTTTGAAAGCACTAAAAAAACTGTAGCGTAAAGAGCGAGGTATTGACTTGGGGGAGAACCCCCTCACATACGTTATAATTTCTATTCGTTTTAAGTTCTAATGTTGCTTCTTACTTTCAGTTGAAAAAACTTGTTTTTTTTATTTAATTTCTGATCGTTTTTTAAATAATGCTTGGAAATCCGGCGCCCCCTTCATAGAAATGTCCCTTACCCCAACGAAACATCCTCCAAGGACATATTCTCCAGAGTAACCCCCTCCTCTAGCCCCCCCTCCCCTCCAGAAAAAAATCCTTCCTGAAAATGTCTGTATACTTCCCAATAACCAAAAAATAATGCTGGCTAGTCCGGCGCCCCCTTCATGGCAACTTTCCTTCCCCCATGAAAACTTCCTTCATGGAAAGATCCTCCAACATAACCCCCGACCCACCCTTCCCTCCCAATACCAGAAAAAAATCCTCCTGAAAACTTCTGTATACTTCCCAATAACCAATACTATATGTTAACATTGGGTAAAGTTCATGACTTTTAGCCCTCCCCCTGGGGACTTCGGGGGATTAAGTCATCCTAAAAGACATATTTATCATATTTTCGACCATGCTGAACAAAATGGCTATGTCAAAATTTTAAACGGGTGACTTTGGGAAAAAAATAAGCGTGGGAGGGGGCCTAGTTGCCCTCCATTTTTTTTGGTCACTTAAAAAGGGAAGTAGAATTTTTAATTTCTATTCCAATGAGTCCCCCTACGATACTATAAGACAACTGGGTCGATGAGATCACCCCTGGGGAAAAAAAAACAAAAAAACAAATAAACACGCATCCGTGATCTTTCTTATGGCAAAAAATGCAAACTTACACATTTTGCAAAAGAGGAGCTTGAAACCTCTACAGTAGGGTTCTCTGATACGCTGAATATGAAGGTGTGATTTTCATTAAGGTTCTATAGCTTTTACGGGGTCTTTCCCCCTTTTTTTGAAAATCAGCCAAATTTTCTCAGGCAATTAACTTTTGATGGGTAGGACTAAACTTGATGAAAGTTATATATTTGAATTCAGCATTGAAATTTGATTCTTTTGATGTATCTATTGGTATCAAAAACCCGTTTTCTAGAGTTTCGGTTACCATTGAGCTGGGTCGCTCAATGTTACCACGAACTGTTTGATCATAAAGTTATCTTGTAAATAGTGTGTTGCAGCTGTACCAATAAATTTTATGCGATAATAAACCAAAGATATTTTATGTCTTCGGCTTGTGGTTGTTACTAGTATAGGCCAGCGTGTCCATAGAAATAAGTTATATTAAGTTCTAAAAGTTAATAAAAAAAGTTCACAGCTGTTTAACCATTATGATGCATAAAACTGCAGCTAAACCAATGAAATTTAGGGGATCGCGCAAAATTGTTGTTTTCTGTGAAAGCGGAGTAGGTTGAACCAAGGGAAAGCAAGCAAGGGAAAAGTAAGTAGTAACCGTACAATTCGTTTAAAGTATACATTCAGATATACGCCTGAAGGCATAGATATGTGTGTATATTTTAAACGAATTGGGGTTACCAGGGTCATTAGCAAAGAGGTATCATTTCTATAGAAGGTATAGTAATTTGAAATATCATATGGAATTTGCTTGAAGGTATATACTTTGCGTACGCGCTCATACCAAACAGGTTGGTTATAATCTGTTATGCTTCAAGTTTTTTCTGGCACAATTAACTTAATTTATTTTTCATGATAAAAAAGTTTTTTTTTTTTTTAGGTTACATACGTGTCGGAAAAACAGGTGTATCTTTTTAGTTTTCTTTACATTACATATTATTAAGAGAATTGAATTCAAAGAGAATAGTTTTTATTTGCAATGATAGTAGTAGAGGAAAAAAATGAGTGGTGCATTTACATTATTGGAGATTAATGATGGAGCTAACAACAGTGACGTAATTACTTCTTTAGTTTACGATATTTGCGAATTTTTTGCGAAGAGGTATTAGCGTAAAGGTATTGCAAAGGTTAAGAATGTAAGGTATGAAATTTGCCCATTGTTATCATTGGAAAGTATAGCCTACGGATTTTTTTTTTTTTGTTGCGGGCGGGAGATTTTACGCAGGGGCGATATTTCAAAGGAAGGACTTTCCGTAGGGAGGGAAGGCCCCGGGGGTAAACCTTCCAGGGGACATTTTACACAGGGGATTTTGCCAGATTTCATTGTACTTTCCAGGATTTGTCAAACTTTCTCTTTGGCGACTCAATTTTACACGTGGAGATCTCCCAGTGGACTTGTACGGGGAAAATCTTCCGCAGGGTTGAAATCGTCTGGGGGTTTTCTCTGT